>NW_027212431.1:314000-471000 GCF_947461875.1 Haliaeetus albicilla | reverse complement strand
AAGGAGCCGGACGTTTGCCTTTTCAGGAACAGGCTCTGCCGAGGATGCGCACCGTGAGATGTTCCTTCTCTGGGCAAGCACAGATCCCAAAACCTGTTGTGCCTGTGAATAGGCTGCAGGGGGAAGGTGAAGACCAGCAACAGCTTTCCGGGCTGCCACCTTCCGTGTGGGACAAGGAGCCGGACGTTTGCCTTTTCGGGAACAGGCTCTGCCGAGGATGCGCACCGTGAGATGTTCCTTCTCTGGGCAAGCACAGATCCCAAAACCTGTTGTGCCTGTGAATAGGCTGCAGGGGGAAGGTGAAGACCAGCAACAGCTTTCAGGGCTGCCACCTTCCGTGTGGGACAAGGAGCCGGACGTTTGCCTTTTCGGGAACAGGCTCTGCCGAGGATGCGCACCGTGAGATGTTCCTTCTCTGGGCAAGCACAGATCCCAAAACCTGTTGTGCCTGTGAATAGGCTGCAGGGGGAAGGTGAAGACCAGCAACAGCTTTCCGGGCTGCCACCTTCCGTGTGGGACAAGGAGCCGGACGTTTGCCTTTTCGGGAACAGGCTCTGCCGAGGATGCGCACCGTGAGATGTTCCTTCTCTGGGCAAGCACAGATCCCAAAACCTGTTGTGCCTGTGAATAGGCTGCAGGGGGAAGGTGAAGACCAGCAACAGCTTTCCGGGCTGCCACCTTCCGTGTGGGACAAGGAGCCGGACGTTTGCCTTTTCGGGAACAGGCTCTGCCGAGGATGCGCACCGCGAGAGATTGCGTCTTTGGGAAAGCAGAGATCCCAAAACCTGTTGTGCCTGTGAATAGGCTGCAGGGGGAAGGTGAAGACCAGCAACAGCTTTCCGGGCTGCCACCTTCCGTGTGGGACAAGGAGCCGGACGTTTGCCTTTTCGGGAACACGCTCTGCCGAGGATGCGCACCGTGAGATGTTCCTTCTCTGGGCAAGCACAGATCCCAAAACCTGTTGTGCCTGTGAATAGGCTGCAGGGGGAAGGTGAAGACCAGCAACAGCTTTCCGGGCTGCCACCTTCCGTGTGGGACAAGGAGCCGGACGTTTGCCTTTTCGGGAACAGGCTCTGCCGAGGATGCGCACCGTGAGATGTTCCTTCTCTGGGCAAGCACAGATCCCCAAACCTGTTGTGCCTGTGAATAGGCTGCAGGGGGAAGGTGAAGACCAGCAACAGCTTTCCGGGCTGCCACCTTCCGTGTGGGACAAGGAGCCGGACGTTTGCCTTTTCAGGAACAGGCTCTGCCGAGGATGCGCACCGCGAGAGATTGTGTCTTTGGGAAAGCAGAGATCCCAAAACCTGTTGTGCCTGTGAATAGGCTGCAGGGGGAAGGTGAAGGCCAGCAAGAGCTTTCCGGGCTGCCACCTTCCGTGTGGGACAAGGAGCCGGACGTTTGCCTTTTCGGGAACAGGCTCTGCCGAGGATGCGCACCGTGAGATGTTCCTTCTCTGGGCAAGCACAGATCCCAAAACCTGTTGTGCCTGTGAATAGGCTGCAGGGGGAAGGTGAAGACCAGCAACAGCTTTCCGGGCTGCCACCTTCCGTGTGGGACAAGGAGCCGGACGTTTGCCTTTTCGGGAACAGGCTCTGCCGAGGATGCGCACCGTGAGATGTTCCTTCTCTGGGCAAGCACAGATCCCAAAACCTGTTGTGCCTGTGACTAGGCTGCAGGGGGAAGGTGAAGACCAGCAACAGCTTTCCGGGCTGCCACCTTCCGTGTGGGACAAGGAGCCGGACGTTTGCCTTTTCGGGAACAGGCTCTGCCGAGGATGCGCACCGTGAGATGTTCCTTCTCTGGGCATGCACAGATCCCAAAACCTGTTGTGCCTGTGAATAGGCTGCAGGGGGAAGGTGAAGACCAGCAAGAGCTTTCCGGGCTGCCACCTTCCGTGTGGGACAAGGAGCCGGACGTTTGCCTTTTCGGGAACAGGCTCTGCCGAGGATGCGCACCGTGAGATGTTCCTTCTCTGGGCATGCACAGATCCCCAAACCTGTTGTGCCTGTGAATAGGCTGCAGGGGGAAGGTGAAGACCAGCAACAGCTTTCCGGGCTGCCACCTTCCGTGTGGGACAAGGAGCCGGACGTTTGCCTTTTTGGGAACAGGCTCTGCCGAGGATGCGCACCGCGAGAGATTGCGTCTTTGGGAAAGCAGAGATCCCAAAACCTGTTGTGCCTGTGAATAGGCTGCAGGGGGAAGGTGAAGACCAGCAACAGCTTTCCGGGCTGCCACCTTCCGTGTGGGACAAGGAGCCGGACGTTTGCCTTTTCGGGAACAGGCTCTGCCGAGGATGCGCACCGTGAGATGTTCCTTCTCTGGGCAAGCAGAGATCCCAAAACCTGTTGTGCCTGTGAATAGGCTGCAGGGGGAAGGTGAAGACCAGCAAGAGCTTTCCGGGCTGCCACCTTCCGTGTGGGACAAGGAGCCGGACGTTTGCCTTTTCGGGAACAGGCTCTGCCGAGGATGCGCACCGTGAGATGTTCCTTCTGTGGGCAAGCACAGATCCCAAAACCTGTTGTGCCTGTGAATAGGCTGCAGGGGGAAGGTGAAGACCAGCAACAGCTTTCAGGGCTGCCACCTTCCGTGTGGGACAAGGAGCCGGACGTTTGCCTTTTCGGGAACAGGCTCTGCCGAGGATGCGCACCGTGAGATGTTCCTTCTCTGGGCAAGCACAGATCCCAAAACCTGTTGTGCCTGTGAATAGGCTGCAGGGGGAAGGTGAAGACCAGCAAGAGCTTTCCGGGCTGCCACCTTCCGTGTGGGACAAGGAGCCGGACGTTTGCCTTTTCGGGAACAGGCTCTGCCGAGGATGCGCACCGTGAGATGTTCCTTCTCTGGGCATGCACAGATCCCAAAACCTGTTGTGCCTGTGAATAGGCTGCAGGGGGAAGGTGAAGACCAGCAACAGCTTTCCGGGCTGCCACCTTCCGTGTGGGACAAGGAGCCGGACGTTTGCCTTTTCGGGAACAGGCTCTGCCGAGGATGCGCACCGTGAGATGTTCCTTCTCTGGGCAAGCACAGATCCCAAAACCTGTTGTGCCTGTGAATAGGCTGCAGGGGGAAGGTGAAGACCAGCAACAGCTTTCAGGGCTGCCACCTTCCGTGTGGGACAAGGAGCCGGACGTTTGCCTTTTCGGGAACAGGCTCTGCCGAGGATGCGCACCGTGAGAGATTGCGTCTTTGGGAAAGCAGAGATTCCCAGTGCGGTGGTGCCTGTGAATAGGCTGCAGGGGGAAGGTGAAGACCAGCAACAGCTTTCCGGGCTGCCACCTTCCGTGTGGGACAAGGAGCCGGACGTTTGCCTTTTCGGGAACAGGCTCTGCCGAGGATGCGCACCGCGAGAGATTGCGTCTTTGGGAAAGCAGAGATCCCAAAACCTGTTGTGCCTGTGAATAGGCTGCAGGGGGAAGGTGAAGACCAGCAACAGCTTTCAGGGCTGCCACCTTCCGTGTGGGACAAGGAGCCGGACGTTTGCCTTTTCGGGAACAGGCTCTGCCGAGGATGCGCACCGTGAGGGATTGCGTCTCTGGGAAAGCAGAGATCCCAAAACCTGTTGTGCCTGTGAATAGGCTGCAGGGGGAAGGTGAAGACCAGCAACAGCTTTCCGGGCTGCCACCTTCCGTGTGGGACAAGGAGCCGGACGTTTGCCTTTTTGGGAACAGGCTCTGCCGAGGATGCGCACCGTGAGATGTTCCTTCTCTGGGCAAGCACAGATCCCAAAACCTGTTGTGCCTGTGAATAGGCTGCAGGGGGAAGGTGAAGACCAGCAACAGCTTTCCGGGCTGCCACCTTCCGTGTGGGACAAGGAGCCGGACGTTTGCCTTTTCGGGAACAGGCTCTGCCGAGGATGCGCACCGTGAGATGTTCCTTCTCTGGGCAAGCAGAGATCCCAAAACCTGTTGTGCCTGTGAATAGGCTGCAGGGGGAAGGTGAAGACCAGCAACAGCTTTCCGGGCTGCCACCTTCCGTGTGGGACAAGGAGCCGGACGTTTGCCTTTTCGGGAACAGGCTCTGCCGAGGATGCGCACCGCGAGAGATTGCGTCTTTGGGAAAGCAGAGATCCCAAAACCTGTTGTGCCTGTGAATAGGCTGCAGGGGGAAGGTGAAGACCAGCAACAGCTTTCCGGGCTGCCACCTTCCGTGTGGGACAAGGAGCCGGACGTTTGCCTTTTCGGGAACAGGCTCTGCCGAGGATGCGCACCGTGAGATGTTCCTTCTCTGGGCAAGCACAGATCCCCAAACCTGTTGTGCCTGTGAATAGGCTGCAGGGGGAAGGTGAAGACCAGCAACAGCTTTCAGGGCTGCCACCTTCCGTGTGGGACAAGGAGCCGGACGTTTGCCTTTTCGGGAACAGGCTCTGCCGAGGATGCGCACCGTGAGAGATTGCGTCTTTGGGAAAGCAGAGATTCCCAGTGCGGTGGTGCCTGTGA
The DNA here is from genome assembly GCF_947461875.1 of Haliaeetus albicilla. Lineage (NCBI taxonomy): Eukaryota > Metazoa > Chordata > Aves > Accipitriformes > Accipitridae > Haliaeetus > Haliaeetus albicilla. Next base: position 466,567 of record NW_027212431.1, on the reverse strand, counting down.
ATAGGCTGCAGGGGGAAGGTGAAGACCAGCAACAGCTTTCCGGGCTGCCACCTTCCGTGTGGGACAAGGAGCCGGACGTTTGCCTTTTCGGGAACAGGCTCTGCCGAGGATGCGCACCGCGAGAGATTGCGTCTTTGGGAAAGCAGAGATCCCAAAACCTGTTGTGCCTGTGAATAGGCTGCAGGGGGAAGGTGAAGACCAGCAACAGCTTTCCGGGCTGCCACCTTCCGTGTGGGACAAGGAGCCGGACGTTTGCCTTTTCGGGAACAGGCTCTGCCGAGGATGCGCACCGTGAGGGATTGCGTCTCTGGGAAAGCAGAGATCCCAAAACCTGTTGTGCCTGTGAATAGGCTGCAGGGGGAAGGTGAAGACCAGCAACAGCTTTGAGGGCTGCCACCTTCCGTGTGGGACAAGGAGCCGGACGTTTGCCTTTTCGGGAACAGGCTCTGCCGAGGATGCGCACCGTGAGATGTTCCTTCTCTGGGCAAGCAGAGATCCCAAAACCTGTTGTGCCTGTGAATAGGCTGCAGGGGGAAGGTGAAGACCAGCAACAGCTTTCCGGGCTGCCACCTTCCGTGTGGGACAAGGAGCCGGACGTTTGCCTTTTCGGGAACAGGCTCTGCCGAGGATGCGCACCGCGAGAGATTGCGTCTTTGGGAAAGCAGAGATCCCAAAACCTGTTGTGCCTGTGAATAGGCTGCAGGGGGAAGGTGAAGACCAGCAACAGCTTTCCGGGCTGCCACCTTCCGTGTGGGACAAGGAGCCGGACGTTTGCCTTTTCGGGAACAGGCTCTGCCGAGGATGCGCACCGTGAGATGTTCCTTCTCTGGGCAAGCACAGATCCCAAAACCTGTTGTGCCTGTGAATAGGCTGCAGGGGGAAGGTGAAGACCAGCAACAGCTTTCAGGGCTGCCACCTTCCGTGTGGGACAAGGAGCCGGACGTTTGCCTTTTCGGGAACAGGCTCTGCCGAGGATGCGCACCGTGAGAGATTGCGTCTTTGGGAAAGCAGAGATTCCCAGTGCGGTGGTGCCTGTGAATAGGCTGCAGGGGGAAGGTGAAGACCAGCAACAGCTTTCCGGGCTGCCACCTTCCGTGTGGGACAAGGAGCCGGACGTTTGCCTTTTCGGGAACAGGCTCTGCCGAGGATGCGCACCGCGAGAGATTGCGTCTTTGGGAAAGCAGAGATCCCAAAACCTGTTGTGCCTGTGAATAGGCTGCAGGGGGAAGGTGAAGACCAGCAACAGCTTTCCGGGCTGCCACCTTCCGTGTGGGACAAGGAGCCGGACGTTTGCCTTTTCGGGAACAGGCTCTGCCGAGGATGCGCACCGTGAGGGATTGCGTCTCTGGGAAAGCAGAGATCCCAAAACCTGTTGTGCCTGTGAATAGGCTGCAGGGGGAAGGTGAAGACCAGCAACAGCTTTCCGGGCTGCCACCTTCCGTGTGGGACAAGGAGCCGGACGTTTGCCTTTTCGGGAACAGGCTCTGCCGAGGATGCGCACCGTGAGATGTTCCTTCTCTGGGCAAGCACAGATCCCAAAACCTGTTGTGCCTGTGAATAGGCTGCAGGGGGAAGGTGAAGACCAGCAACAGCTTTCCGGGCTGCCACCTTCCGTGTGGGACAAGGAGCCGGACGTTTGCCTTTTCGGGAACAGGCTCTGCCGAGGATGCGCACCGTGAGATGTTCCTTCTCTGGGCAAGCAGAGATCCCAAAACCTGTTGTGCCTGTGAATAGGCTGCAGGGGGAAGGTGAAGACCAGCAACAGCTTTCCGGGCTGCCACCTTCCGTGTGGGACAAGGAGCCGGACGTTTGCCTTTTCGGGAACAGGCTCTGCCGAGGATGCGCACCGCGAGAGATTGCGTCTTTGGGAAAGCAGAGATCCCAAAACCTGTTGTGCCTGTGAATAGGCTGCAGGGGGAAGGTGAAGACCAGCAACAGCTTTCCGGGCTGCCACCTTCCGTGTGGGACAAGGAGCCGGACGTTTGCCTTTTCGGGAACAGGCTCTGCCGAGGATGCGCACCGTGAGATGTTCCTTCTCTGGGCAAGCACAGATCCCCAAACCTGTTGTGCCTGTGAATAGGCTGCAGGGGGAAGGTGAAGACCAGCAAGAGCTTTCCGGGCTGCCACCTTCCGTGTGGGACAAGGAGCCGGACGTTTGCCTTTTCGGGAACAGGCTCTGCCGAGGATGCGCACCGTGAGAGATTGCGTCTTTGGGAAAGCACAGATCCCAAAACCTGTTGTGCCTGTGAATAGGCTGCAGGGGGAAGGTGAAGACCAGCAACAGCTTTCCGGGCTGCCACCTTCCGTGTGGGACAAGGAGCCGGACGTTTGCCTTTTCGGGAACAGGCTCTGCCGAGGATGCGCACCGTGAGATGTTCCTTCTCTGGGCAAGCACAGATCCCAAAACCTGTTGTGCCTGTGAATAGGCTGCAGGGGGAAGGTGAAGACCAGCAACAGCTTTCAGGGCTGCCACCTTCCGTGTGGGACAAGGAGCCGGACGTTTGCCTTTTCGGGAACACGCTCTGCCGAGGATGCGCACCGTGAGATGTTCCTTCTCTGGGCAAGCACAGATCCCAAAACCTGTTGTGCCTGTGAATAGGCTGCAGGGGGAAGGTGAAGACCAGCAACAGCTTTCAGGGCTGCCACCTTCCGTGTGGGACAAGGAGCCGGACGTTTGCCTTTTCGGGAACAGGCTCTGCCGAGGATGCGCACCGTGAGATGTTCCTTCTCTGGGCAAGCAGAGATCCCAAAACCTGTTGTGCCTGTGAATAGGCTGCAGGGGGAAGGTGAAGACCAGCAACAGCTTTCCGGGCTGCCACATTCCGTGTGGGACAAGGAGCCGGACGTTTGCCTTTTCGGGAACAGGCTCTGCCGAGGATGCGCACCGTGAGATGTTCCTTCTCTGGGCAAGCACAGATCCCAAAACCTGTTGTGCCTGTGAATAGGCTGCAGGGGGAAGGTGAAGACCAGCAAGAGCTTTCCGGGCTGCCACCTTCCGTGTGGGACAAGGAGCCGGACGTTTGCCTTTTCGGGAACAGGCTCTGCCGAGGATGCGCACCGTGAGAGATTGCGTCTTTGGGAAAGCAGAGATTCCCAGTGCGGTGGTGCCTGTGAATAGGCTGCAGGGGGAAGGTGAAGACCAGCAACAGCTTTCAGGGCTGCCACCTTCCGTGTGGGACAAGGAGCCGGACGTTTGCCTTTTCGGGAACAGGCTCTGCCGAGGATGCGCACCGTGAGATGTTCCTTCTCTGGGCAAGCACAGATCCCCAAACCTGTTGTGCCTGTGAATAGGCTGCAGGGGGAAGGTGAAGACCAGCAAGAGCTTTCAGGGCTGCCACCTTCCGTGTGGGACAAGGAGCCGGACGTTTGCCTTTTCGGGAACAGGCTCTGCCGAGGATGCGCACCATGAGAGATTGCGTCTTTGGGAAAGCAGAGATTCCCAGTGCGGTGGTGCCTGTGAATAGGCTGCAGGGGGAAGGTGAAGACCAGCAAGAGCTTTCAGGGCTGCCACCTTCCGTGTGGGACAAGGAGCCGGACGTTTGCCTTTTCGGGAACAGGCTCTCCCGTGGGTGAGCACCGTGAGATGTTCCTTCTCTGGGCAAGCACAGATCCCAAAACCTGTTGTGCCTGTGAATAGGCTGCAGGGGGAAGGTGAAGACCAGCAACAGCTTTCCGGGCTGCCACCTTCCGTGTGGGACAAGGAGCCGGACGTTTGCCTTTTCGGGAACAGGCTCTGCCGAGGATGCGCACCGTGAGATGTTCCTTCTCTGGGCAAGCACAGATCCCAAAACCTGTTGTGCCTGTGAATAGGCTGCAGGGGGAAGGTGAAGACCAGCAAGAGCTTTCAGGGCTGCCACCTTCCGTGTGGGACAAGGAGCCGGACGTTTGCCTTTTCGGGAACAGGCTCTGCCGAGGATGCGCACCGCGAGAGATTGCGTCTTTGGGAAAGCAGAGATCCCAAACCCTGTTGTGCCTGTGAATAGGCTGCAGGGGGAAGGTGAAGACCATCAACAGCTTTCCGGGCTGCCACCTTCCGTGTGGGACAAGGAGCCGGACGTTTGCCTTTTCGGGAACAGGCTCTGCCGAGGATGCGCACCGTGAGATGTTCCTTCTCTGGGCATGCACAGATCCCAAAACCTGTTGTGCCTGTGAATAGGCTGCACGGGGAAGGTGAAGACCAGCAAGAGCTTTCAGGGCTGCCACCTTCCGTGTGGGACAAGGAGCCGGACGTTTGCCTTTTCGGGAACAGGCTCTGCCGAGGATGCGCACCGTGAGATGTTCCTTCTCTGGGCAAGCACAGATCCCAAAACCTGTTGCGCCTGTGAATAGGCTGCAGGGGGAAGGTGAAGACCAGCAACAGCTTTCAGGGCTGCCACCTTCCGTGTGGGACAAGGAGCCGGACGTTTGCCTTTTCGGGAACAGGCTCTGCCGAGGATGCGCACCGTGAGATGTTCCTTCTCTGGGCAAGCACAGATCCCAAAACCTGTTGTGCCTGTGAATAGGCTGCAGGGGGAAGGTGAAGACCAGCAACAGCTTTCCGGGCTGCCACCTTCCGTGTGGGACAAGGAGCCGGACGTTTGCCTTTTCGGGAACAGGCTCTGCCGAGGATGCGCACCATGAGATGTTCCTTCTCTGGGCAAGCACAGATCCCAAAACCTGTTGTGCCTGTGAATAGGCTGCAGGGGGAAGGTGAAGACCAGCAACAGCTTTCCGGGCTGCCACCTTCCGTGTGGGACAAGGAGCCGGACGTTTGCCTTTTCGGGAACAGGCTCTGCCGAGGATGCGCACCGTGAGATGTTCCTTCTCTGGGCAAGCACAGATCCCAAAACCTGTTGTGCCTGTGAATAGGCTGCAGGGGGAAGGTGAAGACCAGCAAGAGCTTTCAGGGCTGCCACCTTCCGTGTGGGACAAGGAGCCGGACGTTTGCCTTTTCGGGAACAGGCTCTGCCGAGGATGCGCACCGTGAGATGTTCCTTCTCTGGGCAAGCACAGATCCCAAAACCTGTTGTGCCTGTGAATAGGCTGCAGGGGGAAGGTGAAGACCAGCAACAGCTTTCCGGGCTGCCACCTTCCGTGTGGGACAAGGAGCCGGACGTTTGCCTTTTCGGGAACAGGCTCTGCCGAGGATGCGCACCGTGAGATGTTCCTTCTCTGGGCAAGCACAGATCCCAAAACCTGTTGTGCCTGTGAATAGGCTGCAGGGGGAAGGTGAAAGACCAGCAACAGCTTTCCGGGCTGCCACCTTCCGTGTGGGACAAGGAGCCGGACGTTTGCCTTTTCAGGAACAGGCTCTGCCGAGGATGCGCACCGTGAGATGTTCCTTCTCTGGGCAAGCACAGATCCCAAAACCTGTTGTGCCTGTGAATAGGCTGCAGGGGGAAGGTGAAGACCAGCAACAGCTTTCCGGGCTGCCACCTTCCGTGTGGGACAAGGAGCCGGACGTTTGCCTTTTCGGGAACAGGCTCTGCCGAGGATGCGCACCGTGAGATGTTCCTTCTCTGGGCAAGCACAGATCCCAAAACCTGTTGTGCCTGTGAATAGGCTGCAGGGGGAAGGTGAAGACCAGCAACAGCTTTCAGGGCTGCCACCTTCCGTGTGGGACAAGGAGCCGGACGTTTGCCTTTTCGGGAACAGGCTCTGCCGAGGATGCGCACCGTGAGATGTTCCTTCTCTGGGCAAGCAGAGATCCCAAACCCTGTTGTGCCTGTGAATAGGCTGCAGGGGGAAGGTGAAGACCAGCAACAGCTTTCCGGGCTGCCACCTTCCGTGTGGGACAAGGAGCCGGACGTTTGCCTTTTCGGGAACAGGCTCTGCCGAGGATGCGCACCGTGAGATGTTCCTTCTCTGGGCAAGCACAGATCCCAAAACCTGTTGTGCCTGTGAATAGGCTGCAGGGGGAAGGTGAAGACCAGCAACAGCTTTCCGGGCTGCCACCTTCCGTGTGGGACAAGGAGCCGGACGTTTGCCTTTTCGGGAACAGGCTCTGCCGAGGATGCGCACCGTGAGATGTTCCTTCTCTGGGCAAGCACAGATCCCAAAACCTGTTGTGCCTGTGAATAGGCTGCAGGGGGAAGGTGAAAGACCAGCAACAGCTTTCCGGGCTGCCACCTTCCGTGTGGGACAAGGAGCCGGACGTTTGCCTTTTCAGGAACAGGCTCTGCCGAGGATGCGCACCGTGAGATGTTCCTTCTCTGGGCAAGCACAGATCCCAAAACCTGTTGTGCCTGTGAATAGGCTGCAGGGGGAAGGTGAAGACCAGCAACAGCTTTCCGGGCTGCCACCTTCCGTGTGGGACAAGGAGCCGGACGTTTGCCTTTTTGGGAACAGGCTCTGCCGAGGATGCGCACCGTGAGATGTTCCTTCTCTGGGCAAGCACAGATCCCCAAACCTGTTGTGCCTGTGAATAGGCTGCAGGGGGAAGGTGAAGACCAGCAACAGCTTTCCGGGCTGCCACCTTCCGTGTGGGACAAGGAGCCGGACGTTTGCCTTTTCGGGAACAGGCTCTGCCGAGGATGCGCACCGTGAGATGTTCCTTCTCTGGGCAAGCAGAGATCCCAAACCCTGTTGTGCCTGTGAATAGGCTGCAGGGGGAAGGTGAAGACCAGCAACAGCTTTCCGGGCTGCCACCTTCCGTGTGGGACAAGGAGCCGGACGTTTGCCTTTTCGGGAACAGGCTCTGCCGAGGATGCGCACCGTGAGATGTTCCTTCTCTGGGCAAGCACAGATCCCAAAACCTGTTGTGCCTGTGAATAGGCTGCAGGGGGAAGGTGAAGACCAGCAACAGCTTTCCGGGCTGCCACCTTCCGTGTGGGACAAGGAGCCGGACGTTTGCCTTTTCGGGAACAGGCTCTGCCGAGGATGCGCACCGTGAGATGTTCCTTCTCTGGGCAAGCACAGATCCCAAAACCTGTTGTGCCTGTGAATAGGCTGCAGGGGGAAGGTGAAGACCAGCAAGAGCTTTCAGGGCTGCCACCTTCCGTGTGGGACAAGGAGCCGGACGTTTGCCTTTTCGGGAACAGGCTCTGCCGAGGATGCGCACCGTGAGATGTTCCTTCTCTGGGCAAGCACAGATCCCAAAACCTGTTGTGCCTGTGAATAGGCTGCAGGGGGAAGGTGAAGACCAGCAACAGCTTTCCGGGCTGCCACCTTCCGTGTGGGACAAGGAGCCGGACGTTTGCCTTTTCGGGAACAGGCTCTGCCGAGGATGCGCACCGTGAGATGTTCCTTCTCTGGGCAAGCACAGATCCCAAAACCTGTTGTGCCTGTGAATAGGCTGCAGGGGGAAGGTGAAGACCAGCAACAGCTTTCCGGGCTGCCACCTTCCGTGTGGGACAAGGAGCCGGACGTTTGCCTTTTCAGGAACAGGCTCTGCCGAGGATGCGCACCGTGAGATGTTCCTTCTCTGGGCAAGCACAGATCCCAAAACCTGTTGTGCCTGTGAATAGGCTGCAGGGGGAAGGTGAAGACCAGCAACAGCTTTCCGGGCTGCCACCTTCCGTGTGGGACAAGGAGCCGGACGTTTGCCTTTTCGGGAACAGGCTCTGCCGAGGATGCGCACCGTGAGATGTTCCTTCTCTGGGCAAGCACAGATCCCAAAACCTGTTGTGCCTGTGAATAGGCTGCAGGGGGAAGGTGAAGACCAGCAACAGCTTTCAGGGCTGCCACCTTCCGTGTGGGACAAGGAGCCGGACGTTTGCCTTTTCGGGAACAGGCTCTGCCGAGGATGCGCACCGTGAGATGTTCCTTCTCTGGGCAAGCACAGATCCCCAAACCTGTTGTGCCTGTGAATAGGCTGCAGGGGGAAGGTGAAGACCAGCAACAGCTTTCCGGGCTGCCACCTTCCGTGTGGGACAAGGAGCCGGACGTTTGCCTTTTCGGGAACAGGCTCTGCCGAGGATGCGCACCGTGAGATGTTCCTTCTCTGGGCAAGCACAGATCCCAAAACCTGTTGTGCCTGTGAATAGGCTGCAGGGGGAAGGTGAAGACCAGCAACAGCTTTCCGGGCTGCCACCTTCCGTGTGGGACAAGGAGCCGGACGTTTGCCTTTTCGGGAACAGGCTCTGCCGAGGATGCGCACCGCGAGAGATTGCGTCTTTGGGAAAGCAGAGATCCCAAAACCTGTTGTGCCTGTGAATAGGCTGCAGGGGGAAGGTGAAGACCAGCAACAGCTTTCCGGGCTGCCACCTTCCGTGTGGGACAAGGAGCCGGACGTTTGCCTTTTCGGGAACACGCTCTGCCGAGGATGCGCACCGTGAGATGTTCCTTCTCTGGGCAAGCACAGATCCCAAAACCTGTTGTGCCTGTGAATAGGCTGCAGGGGGAAGGTGAAGACCAGCAACAGCTTTCCGGGCTGCCACCTTCCGTGTGGGACAAGGAGCCGGACGTTTGCCTTTTCGGGAACAGGCTCTGCCGAGGATGCGCACCGTGAGATGTTCCTTCTCTGGGCAAGCACAGATCCCCAAACCTGTTGTGCCTGTGAATAGGCTGCAGGGGGAAGGTGAAGACCAGCAACAGCTTTCCGGGCTGCCACCTTCCGTGTGGGACAAGGAGCCGGACGTTTGCCTTTTCGGGAACAGGCTCTGCCGAGGATGCGCACCGCGAGAGATTGTGTCTTTGGGAAAGCAGAGATCCCAAAACCTGTTGTGCCTGTGAATAGGCTGCAGGGGGAAGGTGAAGGCCAGCAAGAGCTTTCCGGGCTGCCACCTTCCGTGTGGGACAAGGAGCCGGACGTTTGCCTTTTCGGGAACAGGCTCTGCCGAGGATGCGCACCGTGAGATGTTCCTTCTCTGGGCAAGCACAGATCCCAAAACCTGTTGTGCCTGTGAATAGGCTGCAGGGGGAAGGTGAAGACCAGCAACAGCTTTCCGGGCTGCCACCTTCCGTGTGGGACAAGGAGCCGGACGTTTGCCTTTTCGGGAACAGGCTCTGCCGAGGATGCGCACCGTGAGATGTTCCTTCTCTGGGCAAGCACAGATCCCAAAACCTGTTGTGCCTGTGACTAGGCTGCAGGGGGAAGGTGAAGACCAGCAACAGCTTTCAGGGCTGCCACCTTCCGTGTGGGACAAGGAGCCGGACGTTTGCCTTTTCGGGAACAGGCTCTGCCGAGGATGCGCACCGTGAGATGTTCCTTCTCTGGGCATGCACAGATCCCAAAACCTGTTGTGCCTGTGAATAGGCTGCAGGGGGAAGGTGAAGACCAGCAAGAGCTTTCCGGGCTGCCACCTTCCGTGTGGGACAAGGAGCCGGACGTTTGCCTTTTCGGGAACAGGCTCTGCCGAGGATGCGCACCGTGAGATGTTCCTTCTCTGGGCATGCACAGATCCCCAAACCTGTTGTGCCTGTGAATAGGCTGCAGGGGGAAGGTGAAGACCAGCAACAGCTTTCCGGGCTGCCACCTTCCGTGTGGGACAAGGAGCCGGACGTTTGCCTTTTTGGGAACAGGCTCTGCCGAGGATGCGCACCGCGAGAGATTGCGTCTTTGGGAAAGCAGAGATCCCAAAACCTGTTGTGCCTGTGAATAGGCTGCAGGGGGAAGGTGAAGACCAGCAACAGCTTTCCGGGCTGCCACCTTCCGTGTGGGACAAGGAGCCGGACGTTTGCCTTTTCGGGAACAGGCTCTGCCGAGGATGCGCACCGTGAGATGTTCCTTCTCTGGGCAAGCAGAGATCCCAAAACCTGTTGTGCCTGTGAATAGGCTGCAGGGGGAAGGTGAAGACCAGCAAGAGCTTTCCGGGCTGCCACCTTCCGTGTGGGACAAGGAGCCGGACGTTTGCCTTTTCGGGAACAGGCTCTGCCGAGGATGCGCACCGTGAGATGTTCCTTCTGTGGGCAAGCACAGATCCCAAAACCTGTTGTGCCTGTGAATAGGCTGCAGGGGGAAGGTGAAGACCAGCAACAGCTTTCAGGGCTGCCACCTTCCGTGTGGGACAAGGAGCCGGACGTTTGCCTTTTCGGGAACAGGCTCTGCCGAGGATGCGCACCGTGAGATGTTCCTTCTCTGGGCAAGCACAGATCCCAAAACCTGTTGTGCCTGTGAATAGGCTGCAGGGGGAAGGTGAAGACCAGCAAGAGCTTTCCGGGCTGCCACCTTCCGTGTGGGACAAGGAGCCGGACGTTTGCCTTTTCGGGAACAGGCTCTGCCGAGGATGCGCACCGTGAGATGTTCCTTCTCTGGGCATGCACAGATCCCAAAACCTGTTGTGCCTGTGAATAGGCTGCAGGGGGAAGGTGAAGACCAGCAACAGCTTTCCGGGCTGCCACCTTCCGTGTGGGACAAGGAGCCGGACGTTTGCCTTTTCGGGAACAGGCTCTGCCGAGGATGCGCACCGTGAGATGTTCCTTCTCTGGGCAAGCACAGATCCCAAAACCTGTTGTGCCTGTGAATAGGCTGCAGGGGGAAGGTGAAGACCAGCAACAGCTTTCAGGGCTGCCACCTTCCGTGTGGGACAAGGAGCCGGACGTTTGCCTTTTCGGGAACAGGCTCTGCCGAGGATGCGCACCGTGAGAGATTGCGTCTTTGGGAAAGCAGAGATTCCCAGTGCGGTGGTGCCTGTGAATAGGCTGCAGGGGGAAGGTGAAGACCAGCAACAGCTTTCCGGGCTGCCACCTTCCGTGTGGGACAAGGAGCCGGACGTTTGCCTTTTCGGGAACAGGCTCTGCCGAGGATGCGCACCGCGAGAGATTGCGTCTTTGGGAAAGCAGAGATCCCAAAACCTGTTGTGCCTGTGAATAGGCTGCAGGGGGAAGGTGAAGACCAGCAACAGCTTTCCGGGCTGCCACCTTCCGTGTGGGACAAGGAGCCGGACGTTTGCCTTTTCGGGAACAGGCTCTGCCGAGGATGCGCACCGTGAGGGATTGCGTCTCTGGGAAAGCAGAGATCCCAAAACCTGTTGTGCCTGTGAATAGGCTGCAGGGGGAAGGTGAAGACCAGCAACAGCTTTCCGGGCTGCCACCTTCCGTGTGGGACAAGGAGCCGGACGTTTGCCTTTTTGGGAACAGGCTCTGCCGAGGATGCGCACCGTGAGATGTTCCTTCTCTGGGCAAGCACAGATCCCAAAACCTGTTGTGCCTGTGAATAGGCTGCAGGGGGAAGGTGAAGACCAGCAACAGCTTTCCGGGCTGCCACCTTCCGTGTGGGACAAGGAGCCGGACGTTTGCCTTTTCGGGAACAGGCTCTGCCGAGGATGCGCACCGTGAGATGTTCCTTCTCTGGGCAAGCAGAGATCCCAAAACCTGTTGTGCCTGTGAATAGGCTGCAGGGGGAAGGTGAAGACCAGCAACAGCTTTCCGGGCTGCCACCTTCCGTGTGGGACAAGGAGCCGGACGTTTGCCTTTTCGGGAACAGGCTCTGCCGAGGATGCGCACCGCGAGAGATTGCGTCTTTGGGAAAGCAGAGATCCCAAAACCTGTTGTGCCTGTGAATAGGCTGCAGGGGGAAGGTGAAGACCAGCAACAGCTTTCCGGGCTGCCACCTTCCGTGTGGGACAAGGAGCCGGACGTTTGCCTTTTCGGGAACAGGCTCTGCCGAGGATGCGCACCGTGAGATGTTCCTTCTCTGGGCAAGCACAGATCCCAAAACCTGTTGTGCCTGTGAATAGGCTGCAGGGGGAAGGTGAAGACCAGCAAGAGCTTTCCGGGCTGCCACCTTCCGTGTGGGACAAGGAGCCGGACGTTTGCCTTTTCGGGAACAGGCTCTGCCGAGGATGCGCACCGTGAGATGTTCCTTCTCTGGGCATGCACAGATCCCAAAACCTGTTGTGCCTGTGAATAGGCTGCAGGGGGAAGGTGAAGACCAGCAACAGCTTTCCGGGCTGCCACCTTCCGTGTGGGACAAGGAGCCGGACGTTTGCCTTTTCGGGAACAGGCTCTGCCGAGGATGCGCACCGTGAGATGTTCCTTCTCTGGGCAAGCACAGATCCCAAAACCTGTTGTGCCTGTGAATAGGCTGCAGGGGGAAGGTGAAGACCAGCAACAGCTTTCAGGGCTGCCACCTTCCGTGTGGGACAAGGAGCCGGACGTTTGCCTTTTCGGGAACAGGCTCTGCCGAGGATGCGCACCGTGAGAGATTGCGTCTTTGGGAAAGCAGAGATTCCCAGTGCGGTGGTGCCTGTGAATAGGCTGCAGGGGGAAGGTGAAGACCAGCAACAGCTTTCCGGGCTGCCACCTTCCGTGTGGGACAAGGAGCCGGACGTTTGCCTTTTCGGGAACAGGCTCTGCCGAGGATGCGCACCGCGAGAGATTGCGTCTTTGGGAAAGCAGAGATCCCAAAACCTGTTGTGCCTGTGAATAGGCTGCAGGGGGAAGGTGAAGACCAGCAACAGCTTTCCGGGCTGCCACCTTCCGTGTGGGACAAGGAGCCGGACGTTTGCCTTTTCGGGAACAGGCTCTGCCGAGGATGCGCACCGTGAGGGATTGCGTCTCTGGGAAAGCAGAGATCCCAAAACCTGTTGTGCCTGTGAATAGGCTGCAGGGGGAAGGTGAAGACCAGCAACAGCTTTCCGGGCTGCCACCTTCCGTGTGGGACAAGGAGCCGGACGTTTGCCTTTTTGGGAACAGGCTCTGCCGAGGATGCGCACCGTGAGATGTTCCTTCTCTGGGCAAGCACAGATCCCAAAACCTGTTGTGCCTGTGAATAGGCTGCAGGGGGAAGGTGAAGACCAGCAACAGCTTTCCGGGCTGCCACCTTCCGTGTGGGACAAGGAGCCGGACGTTTGCCTTTTCGGGAACAGGCTCTGCCGAGGATGCGCACCGTGAGATGTTCCTTCTCTGGGCAAGCAGAGATCCCAAAACCTGTTGTGCCTGTGAATAGGCTGCAGGGGGAAGGTGAAGACCAGCAACAGCTTTCCGGGCTGCCACCTTCCGTGTGGGACAAGGAGCCGGACGTTTGCCTTTTCGGGAACAGGCTCTGCCGAGGATGCGCACCGCGAGAGATTGCGTCTTTGGGAAAGCAGAGATCCCAAAACCTGTTGTGCCTGTGAATAGGCTGCAGGGGGAAGGTGAAGACCAGCAACAGCTTTCCGGGCTGCCACCTTCCGTGTGGGACAAGGAGCCGGACGTTTGCCTTTTCGGGAACAGGCTCTGCCGAGGATGCGCACCGTGAGATGTTCCTTCTCTGGGCAAGCACAGATCCCAAAACCTGTTGTGCCTGTGAATAGGCTGCAGGGGGAAGGTGAAGACCAGCAACAGCTTTCCGGGCTGCCACCTTCCGTGTGGGACAAGGAGCCGGACGTTTGCCTTTTCGGGAACAGGCTCTGCCGAGGATGCGCACCGCGAGAGATTGCGTCTTTGGGAAAGCAGAGATCCCAAAACCTGTTGTGCCTGTGAATAGGCTGCAGGGGGAAGGTGAAGACCAGCAACAGCTTTCCGGGCTGCCACCTTCCGTGTGGGACAAGGAGCCGGACGTTTGCCTTTTCGGGAACAGGCTCTGCCGAGGATGCGCACCGTGAGGGATTGCGTCTCTGGGAAAGCAGAGATCCCAAAACCTGTTGTGCCTGTGAATAGGCTGCAGGGGGAAGGTGAAGACCAGCAACAGCTTTCCGGGCTGCCACCTTCCGTGTGGGACAAGGAGCCGGACGTTTGCCTTTTCGGGAACACGCTCTGCCGAGGATGCGCACCGTGAGATGTTCCTTCTCTGGGCAAGCACAGATCCCCAAACCTGTTGTGCCTGTGAATAGGCTGCAGGGGGAAGGTGAAGACCAGCAACAGCTTTCCGGGCTGCCACCTTCCGTGTGGGACAAGGAGCCGGACGTTTGCCTTTTCGGGAACAGGCTCTGCCGAGGATGCGCACCGTGAGATGTTCCTTCTCTGGGCAAGCACAGATCCCCAAACCTGTTGTGCCTGTGAATAGGCTGCAGGGGGAAGGTGAAGACCAGCAACAGCTTTCCGGGCTGCCACCTTCCGTGTGGGACAAGGAGCCGGACGTTTGCCTTTTCGGGAACAGGCTCTGCCGAGGATGCGCACCGCGAGAGATTGTGTCTTTGGGAAAGCAGAGATCCCAAAACCTGTTGTGCCTGTGAATAGGCTGCAGGGGGAAGGTGAAGGCCAGCAAGAGCTTTCCGGGCTGCCACCTTCCGTGTGGGACAAGGAGCCGGACGTTTGCCTTTTTGGGAACAGGCTCTGCCGAGGATGCGCACCGTGAGATGTTCCTTCTCTGGGCAAGCACAGATCCCAAAACCTGTTGTGCCTGTGAATAGGCTGCAGGGGGAAGGTGAAGACCAGCAACAGCTTTCCGGGCTGCCACCTTCCGTGTGGGACAAGGAGCCGGACGTTTGCCTTTTCGGGAACAGGCTCTGCCGAGGATGCGCACCGTGAGATGTTCCTTCTCTGGGCAAGCACAGATCCCAAAACCTGTTGTGCCTGTGACTAGGCTGCAGGGGGAAGGTGAAGACCAGCAACAGCTTTCAGGGCTGCCACCTTCCGTGTGGGACAAGGAGCCGGACGTTTGCCTTTTCGGGAACAGGCTCTGCCGAGGATGCGCACCGTGAGATGTTCCTTCTCTGGGCATGCACAGATCCCAAAACCTGTTGTGCCTGTGAATAGGCTGCAGGGGGAAGGTGAAGACCAGCAAGAGCTTTCCGGGCTGCCACCTTCCGTGTGGGACAAGGAGCCGGACGTTTGCCTTTTCGGGAACAGGCTCTGCCGAGGATGCGCACCGTGAGATGTTCCTTCTCTGGGCATGCACAGATCCCCAAACCTGTTGTGCCTGTGAATAGGCTGCAGGGGGAAGGTGAAGACCAGCAACAGCTTTCCGGGCTGCCACCTTCCGTGTGGGACAAGGAGCCGGACGTTTGCCTTTTTGGGAACAGGCTCTGCCGAGGATGCGCACCGCGAGAGATTGCGTCTTTGGGAAAGCAGAGATCCCAAAACCTGTTGTGCCTGTGAATAGGCTGCAGGGGGAAGGTGAAGACCAGCAACAGCTTTCCGGGCTGCCACCTTCCGTGTGGGACAAGGAGCCGGACGTTTGCCTTTTCGGGAACAGGCTCTGCCGAGGATGCGCACCGTGAGATGTTCCTTCTCTGGGCAAGCAGAGATCCCAAAACCTGTTGTGCCTGTGAATAGGCTGCAGGGGGAAGGTGAAGACCAGCAAGAGCTTTCCGGGCTGCCACCTTCCGTGTGGGACAAGGAGCCGGACGTTTGCCTTTTCGGGAACAGGCTCTGCCGAGGATGCGCACCGTGAGATGTTCCTTCTGTGGGCAAGCACAGATCCCAAAACCTGTTGTGCCTGTGAATAGGCTGCAGGGGGAAGGTGAAGACCAGCAACAGCTTTCAGGGCTGCCACCTTCCGTGTGGGACAAGGAGCCGGACGTTTGCCTTTTCGGGAACAGGCTCTGCCGAGGATGCGCACCGTGAGATGTTCCTTCTCTGGGCAAGCACAGATCCCAAAACCTGTTGTGCCTGTGAATAGGCTGCAGGGGGAAGGTGAAGACCAGCAAGAGCTTTCCGGGCTGCCACCTTCCGTGTGGGACAAGGAGCCGGACGTTTGCCTTTTCGGGAACAGGCTCTGCCGAGGATGCGCACCGTGAGATGTTCCTTCTCTGGGCATGCACAGATCCCAAAACCTGTTGTGCCTGTGAATAGGCTGCAGGGGGAAGGTGAAGACCAGCAACAGCTTTCCGGGCTGCCACCTTCCGTGTGGGACAAGGAGCCGGACGTTTGCCTTTTCGGGAACAGGCTCTGCCGAGGATGCGCACCGTGAGATGTTCCTTCTCTGGGCAAGCACAGATCCCAAAACCTGTTGTGCCTGTGAATAGGCTGCAGGGGGAAGGTGAAGACCAGCAACAGCTTTCAGGGCTGCCACCTTCCGTGTGGGACAAGGAGCCGGACGTTTGCCTTTTCGGGAACAGGCTCTGCCGAGGATGCGCACCGTGAGAGATTGCGTCTTTGGGAAAGCAGAGATTCCCAGTGCGGTGGTGCCTGTGAATAGGCTGCAGGGGGAAGGTGAAGACCAGCAACAGCTTTCCGGGCTGCCACCTTCCGTGTGGGACAAGGAGCCGGACGTTTGCCTTTTCGGGAACAGGCTCTGCCGAGGATGCGCACCGCGAGAGATTGCGTCTTTGGGAAAGCAGAGATCCCAAAACCTGTTGTGCCTGTGAATAGGCTGCAGGGGGAAGGTGAAGACCAGCAACAGCTTTCCGGGCTGCCACCTTCCGTGTGGGACAAGGAGCCGGACGTTTGCCTTTTCGGGAACAGGCTCTGCCGAGGATGCGCACCGTGAGGGATTGCGTCTCTGGGAAAGCAGAGATCCCAAAACCTGTTGTGCCTGTGAATAGGCTGCAGGGGGAAGGTGAAGACGAGCAACAGCTTTCCGGGCTGCCACCTTCCGTGTGGGACAAGGAGCCGGACGTTTGCCTTTTTGGGAACAGGCTCTGCCGAGGATGCGCACCGTGAGATGTTCCTTCTCTGGGCAAGCACAGATCCCAAAACCTGTTGTGCCTGTGAATAGGCTGCAGGGGGAAGGTGAAGACCAGCAACAGCTTTCCGGGCTGCCACCTTCCGTGTGGGACAAGGAGCCGGACGTTTGCCTTTTCGGGAACAGGCTCTGCCGAGGATGCGCACCGTGAGATGTTCCTTCTCTGGGCAAGCAGAGATCCCAAAACCTGTTGTGCCTGTGAATAGGCTGCAGGGGGAAGGTGAAGACCAGCAACAGCTTTCCGGGCTGCCACCTTCCGTGTGGGACAAGGAGCCGGACGTTTGCCTTTTCGGGAACAGGCTCTGCCGAGGATGCGCACCGCGAGAGATTGCGTCTTTGGGAAAGCAGAGATCCCAAAACCTGTTGTGCCTGTGAATAGGCTGCAGGGGGAAGGTGAAGACCAGCAACAGCTTTCCGGGCTGCCACCTTCCGTGTGGGACAAGGAGCCGGACGTTTGCCTTTTCGGGAACAGGCTCTGCCGAGGATGCGCACCGTGAGATGTTCCTTCTCTGGGCAAGCACAGATCCCAAAACCTGTTGTGCCTGTGAATAGGCTGCAGGGGGAAGGTGAAGACCAGCAACAGCTTTCAGGGCTGCCACCTTCCGTGTGGGACAAGGAGCCGGACGTTTGCCTTTTCGGGAACAGGCTCTGCCGAGGATGCGCACCGTGAGAGATTGCGTCTTTGGGAAAGCAGAGATTCCCAGTGCGGTGGTGCCTGTGAATAGGCTGCAGGGGGAAGGTGAAGACCAGCAACAGCTTTCCGGGCTGCCACCTTCCGTGTGGGACAAGGAGCCGGACGTTTGCCTTTTCGGGAACAGGCTCTGCCGAGGATGCGCACCGCGAGAGATTGCGTCTTTGGGAAAGCAGAGATCCCAAAACCTGTTGTGCCTGTGAATAGGCTGCAGGGGGAAGGTGAAGACCAGCAACAGCTTTCCGGGCTGCCACCTTCCGTGTGGGACAAGGAGCCGGACGTTTGCCTTTTCGGGAACAGGCTCTGCCGAGGATGCGCACCGTGAGGGATTGCGTCTCTGGGAAAGCAGAGATCCCAAAACCTGTTGTGCCTGTGAATAGGCTGCAGGGGGAAGGTGAAGACCAGCAACAGCTTTCCGGGCTGCCACCTTCCGTGTGGGACAAGGAGCCGGACGTTTGCCTTTTCGGGAACAGGCTCTGCCGAGGATGCGCACCGTGAGATGTTCCTTCTCTGGGCAAGCAGAGATCCCAAAACCTGTTGTGCCTGTGAATAGGCTGCAGGGGGAAGGTGAAGACCAGCAACAGCTTTCCGGGCTGCCACCTTCCGTGTGGGACAAGGAGCCGGACGTTTGCCTTTTCGGGAACAGGCTCTGCCGAGGATGCGCACCGCGAGAGATTGCGTCTTTGGGAAAGCAGAGATCCCAAAACCTGTTGTGCCTGTGAATAGGCTGCAGGGGGAAGGTGAAGACCAGCAACAGCTTTCCGGGCTGCCACCTTCCGTGTGGGACAAGGAGCCGGACGTTTGCCTTTTCGGGAACAGGCTCTGCCGAGGATGCGCACCGTGAGATGTTCCTTCTCTGGGCAAGCACAGATCCCAAAACCTGTTGTGCCTGTGAATAGGCTGCAGGGGGAAGGTGAAGACCAGCAACAGCTTTCAGGGCTGCCACCTTCCGTGTGGGACAAGGAGCCGGACGTTTGCCTTTTCGGGAACAGGCTCTGCCGAGGATGCGCACCGTGAGAGATTGCGTCTTTGGGAAAGCAGAGATTCCCAGTGCGGTGGTGCCTGTGAATAGGCTGCAGGGGGAAGGTGAAGACCAGCAACAGCTTTCCGGGCTGCCACCTTCCGTGTGGGACAAGGAG
The DNA here is from genome assembly GCF_947461875.1 of Haliaeetus albicilla. Taxonomy (NCBI): domain Eukaryota; kingdom Metazoa; phylum Chordata; class Aves; order Accipitriformes; family Accipitridae; genus Haliaeetus; species Haliaeetus albicilla. The sequence goes on along the minus strand of NW_027212431.1, from coordinate 448,329 downwards.
CCGGACGTTTGCCTTTTCGGGAACAGGCTCTGCCGAGGATGCGCACCGCGAGAGATTGCGTCTTTGGGAAAGCAGAGATCCCAAAACCTGTTGTGCCTGTGAATAGGCTGCAGGGGGAAGGTGAAGACCAGCAACAGCTTTCCGGGCTGCCACCTTCCGTGTGGGACAAGGAGCCGGACGTTTGCCTTTTCGGGAACAGGCTCTGCCGAGGATGCGCACCGTGAGGGATTGCGTCTCTGGGAAAGCAGAGATCCCAAAACCTGTTGTGCCTGTGAATAGGCTGCAGGGGGAAGGTGAAGACCAGCAACAGCTTTCCGGGCTGCCACCTTCCGTGTGGGACAAGGAGCCGGACGTTTGCCTTTTTGGGAACAGGCTCTGCCGAGGATGCGCACCGTGAGATGTTCCTTCTCTGGGCAAGCACAGATCCCAAAACCTGTTGTGCCTGTGAATAGGCTGCAGGGGGAAGGTGAAGACCAGCAACAGCTTTCCGGGCTGCCACCTTCCGTGTGGGACAAGGAGCCGGACGTTTGCCTTTTCGGGAACAGGCTCTGCCGAGGATGCGCACCGTGAGATGTTCCTTCTCTGGGCAAGCAGAGATCCCAAAACCTGTTGTGCCTGTGAATAGGCTGCAGGGGGAAGGTGAAGACCAGCAACAGCTTTCCGGGCTGCCACCTTCCGTGTGGGACAAGGAGCCGGACGTTTGCCTTTTCGGGAACAGGCTCTGCCGAGGATGCGCACCGCGAGAGATTGCGTCTTTGGGAAAGCAGAGATCCCAAAACCTGTTGTGCCTGTGAATAGGCTGCAGGGGGAAGGTGAAGACCAGCAACAGCTTTCCGGGCTGCCACCTTCCGTGTGGGACAAGGAGCCGGACGTTTGCCTTTTCGGGAACAGGCTCTGCCGAGGATGCGCACCGTGAGATGTTCCTTCTCTGGGCAAGCACAGATCCCAAAACCTGTTGTGCCTGTGAATAGGCTGCAGGGGGAAGGTGAAGACCAGCAAGAGCTTTCCGGGCTGCCACCTTCCGTGTGGGACAAGGAGCCGGACGTTTGCCTTTTCGGGAACAGGCTCTGCCGAGGATGCGCACCGTGAGAGATTGCGTCTTTGGGAAAGCACAGATCCCAAAACCTGTTGTGCCTGTGAATAGGCTGCAGGGGGAAGGTGAAGACCAGCAACAGCTTTCCGGGCTGCCACCTTCCGTGTGGGACAAGGAGCCGGACGTTTGCCTTTTCGGGAACAGGCTCTGCCGAGGATGCGCACCGTGAGATGTTCCTTCTCTGGGCAAGCACAGATCCCAAAACCTGTTGTGCCTGTGAATAGGCTGCAGGGGGAAGGTGAAGACCAGCAACAGCTTTCAGGGCTGCCACCTTCCGTGTGGGACAAGGAGCCGGACGTTTGCCTTTTCGGGAACACGCTCTGCCGAGGATGCGCACCGTGAGATGTTCCTTCTCTGGGCAAGCACAGATCCCAAAACCTGTTGTGCCTGTGAATAGGCTGCAGGGGGAAGGTGAAGACCAGCAACAGCTTTCAGGGCTGCCACCTTCCGTGTGGGACAAGGAGCCGGACGTTTGCCTTTTCGGGAACAGGCTCTGCCGAGGATGCGCACCGTGAGATGTTCCTTCTCTGGGCAAGCAGAGATCCCAAAACCTGTTGTGCCTGTGAATAGGCTGCAGGGGGAAGGTGAAGACCAGCAACAGCTTTCCGGGCTGCCACATTCCGTGTGGGACAAGGAGCCGGACGTTTGCCTTTTCGGGAACAGGCTCTGCCGAGGATGCGCACCGTGAGATGTTCCTTCTCTGGGCAAGCACAGATCCCAAAACCTGTTGTGCCTGTGAATAGGCTGCAGGGGGAAGGTGAAGACCAGCAAGAGCTTTCCGGGCTGCCACCTTCCGTGTGGGACAAGGAGCCGGACGTTTGCCTTTTCGGGAACAGGCTCTGCCGAGGATGCGCACCGTGAGAGATTGCGTCTTTGGGAAAGCAGAGATTCCCAGTGCGGTGGTGCCTGTGAATAGGCTGCAGGGGGAAGGTGAAGACCAGCAACAGCTTTCAGGGCTGCCACCTTCCGTGTGGGACAAGGAGCCGGACGTTTGCCTTTTCGGGAACAGGCTCTGCCGAGGATGCGCACCGTGAGATGTTCCTTCTCTGGGCAAGCACAGATCCCCAAACCTGTTGTGCCTGTGAATAGGCTGCAGGGGGAAGGTGAAGACCAGCAAGAGCTTTCAGGGCTGCCACCTTCCGTGTGGGACAAGGAGCCGGACGTTTGCCTTTTCGGGAACAGGCTCTGCCGAGGATGCGCACCATGAGAGATTGCGTCTTTGGGAAAGCAGAGATTCCCAGTGCGGTGGTGCCTGTGAATAGGCTGCAGGGGGAAGGTGAAGACCAGCAAGAGCTTTCAGGGCTGCCACCTTCCGTGTGGGACAAGGAGCCGGACGTTTGCCTTTTCGGGAACAGGCTCTCCCGTGGGTGAGCACCGTGAGATGTTCCTTCTCTGGGCAAGCACAGATCCCAAAACCTGTTGTGCCTGTGAATAGGCTGCAGGGGGAAGGTGAAGACCAGCAACAGCTTTCCGGGCTGCCACCTTCCGTGTGGGACAAGGAGCCGGACGTTTGCCTTTTCGGGAACAGGCTCTGCCGAGGATGCGCACCGTGAGAGATTGCGTCTTTGGGAAAGCAGAGATTCCCAGTGCGGTGGTGCCTGTGAATAGGCTGCAGGGGGAAGGTGAAGACCAGCAACAGCTTTCCGGGCTGCCACCTTCAGTGTGGGACTAGGAGCCGGACGTTTGCCTTTTCGGGAACAGGCTCTGCCGAGGATGCGCACCGTGAGAGATTGCGTCTTTGGGAAAGCAGAGATTCCCAGTGCGGTGGTGCCTGTGAATAGGCTGCAGGGGGAAGGTGAAGACCAGCAACAGCTTTCCGGGCTGCCACCTTCCGTGTGGGACAAGGAGCCGGACGTTTGCCTTTTCGGGAACAGGCTCTGCCGAGGATGCGCACCATGAGATGTTCCTTCTCTGGGCAAGCACAGATCCCAAAACCTGTTGTGCCTGTGAATAGGCTGCAGGGGGAAGGTGAAGACCAGCAACAGCTTTCCGGGCTGCCACCTTCCGTGTGGGACAAGGAGCCGGATGTTTGCCTTTTCGGGAACAGGCTCTGCCGAGGATGCGCACCGTGAGATGTTCCTTCTCTGGGCAAGCACAGATCCCCAAACCTGTTGTGCCTGTGAATAGGCTGCAGGGGGAAGGTGAAGACCAGCAACAGCTTTCCGGGCTGCCACCTTCCGTGTGGGACAAGGAGCCGGACGTTTGCCTTTTCGGGAACAGGCTCTGCCGAGGATGCGCACCGTGAGATGTTCCTTCTCTGGGCAAGCACAGATCCCAAAACCTGTTGTGCCTGTGAATAGGCTGCAGGGGGAAATTGAAGACCAGCAACAGCTTTCCGGGCTGCCACCTTCCGTGTGGGACAAGGAGCCGGACGTTTGCCTTTTCGGGAACAGGCTCTGCCGAGGATGCGCACCGTGAGATGTTCCTTCTCTGGGCAAGCAGAGATCCCAAACCCTGTTGTGCCTGTGAATAGGCTGCAGGGGGAAGGTGAAGACCAGCAACAGCTTTCCGGGCTGCCACCTTCCGTGTGGGACAAGGAGCCGGACGTTTGCCTTTTCGGGAACAGGCTCTGCCGAGGATGCGCACCGTGAGAGATTGCGTCTTTGGGAAAGCAGAGATTCCCAGTGCGGTGGTGCCTGTGAATAGGCTGCAGGGGGAAGGTGAAGACCAGCAACAGCTTTCCGGGCTGCCACCTTCCGTGTGGGACAAGGAGCCGGACGTTTGCCTTTTCGGGAACACGCTCTGCCGAGGATGCGCACCGTGAGATGTTCCTTCTCTGGGCAAGCACAGATCCCAAAACCTGTTGTGCCTGTGAATAGGCTGCAGGGGGAAGGTGAAGACCAGCAACAGCTTTCCGGGCTGCCACCTTCCGTGTGGGACAAGGAGCCGGACGTTTGCCTTTTCGGGAACAGGCTCTGCCGAGGATGCGCACCGTGAGAGATTGCGTCTTTGGGCAAGCACAGATCCCAAAACCTGTTGTGCCTGTGAATAGGCTGCAGGGGGAAGGTGAAGACCAGCAACAGCTTTCAGGGCTGCCACCTTCCGTGTGGGACAAGGAGCCGGACGTTTGCCTTTTCGGGAACAGGCTCTGCCGAGGATGCGCACCGTGAGAGATTGCATCTTTGGGAAAGCAGAGATTCCCAGTGCGGTGGTGCCTGTGAATAGGCTGCAGGGGGAAGGTGAAGACCAGCAACAGCTTTCCGGGCTGCCACCTTCCGTGTGGGACAAGGAGCCGGACGTTTGCCTTTTCGGGAACAGGCTCTGCCAAGGATGCGCACCATGAGAGATTGCGTCTTTGGGAAAGCAGAGATTCCCAGTGCGGTGGTGCCTGTGAATAGGCTGCAGGGGGAAGGTGAAGACCAGCAAGAGCTTTCCGGGCTGCCACCTTCCGTGTGGGACAAGGAGCCGGACGTTTGCCTGTTCGGGAACAGGCTCTGCCGAGGATGCGCACCGTGAGATGTTCCTTCTCTGGGCAAGCACAGATCCCAAAACCTGTTGTGCCTGTGAATAGGCTGCAGGGGGAAGGTGAAGACCAGCAACAGCTTTCAGGGCTGCCACCTTCTGTGTGGGACAAGGAGCCGGACGTTTGCCTTTTCGGGAAAAGGCTCTGCCGTGGGTGCGCACCGTGAGATGTTCCTTCTCTGGGCAAGCACAGATCCCCAAACCTGTTGTGCCTGTGACTAGGCTGCAGGGGGAAGGTGAAGACCAGCAACAGCTTTCCGGGCTGCCCCCTTCCGTGTGGGACAAGGAGCCGGACGTTTGCCTTTTTGGGAACAGGCTCTGCTGAGGATGCGCACCGTGAGATGTTCCTTCTCTGGGCAAGCACAGATCCCAAAACCTGTTGTGCCTGTGAATAGGCTGCAGGGGGAAGGTGAAGACCAGCAAGAGCTTTCCGGGCTGCCACCTTCCGTGTGGGACAAGGAGCCGGACGTTTGCCTTTTCGGGAACAGGCTCTGCCGAGGATGCGCACCGTGAGATGTTCCTTCTCTGGGCAAGCACAGATCCCCAAACCTGTTGTGCCTGTGAATAGGCTGCAGGGGGAAGGTGAAGACCAGCAACAGCTTTCCGGGCTGCCACCTTCCGTGTGGGACAAGGAGCCGGACGTTTGCCTTTTCGGGAACAGGCTCTGCCGAGGATGCGCACCATGAGATGTTCCTTCTCTGGGCAAGCACAGATCCCAAAACCTGTTGTGCCTGTGAATAGGCTGCAGGGGGAAGGTGAAGACCAGCAAGAGCTTTCAGGGCTGCCACCTTCCGTGTGGGACAAGGAGCCGGACGTTTGCCTTTTCGGGAACAGGCTCTGCCGAGGATGCGCGCCGTGAGATGTTCCTTCTCTGGGCAAGCACAGATCCCAAAACCTGTTGTGCCTGTGAATAGGCTGCAGGGGGAAGGTGAAGACCAGCAACAGCTTTCCGGGCTGCCACCTTCCGTGTGGGACAAGGAGCCGGACGTTTGCCTTTTCGGGAACAGGCTCTGCCGAGGATGCGCACCGTGAGAGATTGCGTCTTTGGGCAAGCACAGATCCCAAAACCTGTTGTGCCTGTGAATAGGCTGCAGGGGGAAGGTGAAGACCAGCAACAGCTTTCAGGGCTGCCACCTTCCGTGTGGGACAAGGAGCCGGACGTTTGCCTTTTCGGGAACAGGCTCTGCCGAGGATGCGCACCGTGAGAGATTGCATCTTTGGGAAAGCAGAGATTCCCAGTGCGGTGGTGCCTGTGAATAGGCTGCAGGGGGAAGGTGAAGACCAGCAACAGCTTTCCGGGCTGCCACCTTCCGTGTGGGACAAGGAGCCGGACGTTTGCCTTTTCGGGAACAGGCTCTGCCAAGGATGCGCACCATGAGAGATTGCGTCTTTGGGAAAGCAGAGATTCCCAGTGCGGTGGTGCCTGTGAATAGGCTGCAGGGGGAAGGTGAAGACCAGCAAGAGCTTTCCGGGCTGCCACCTTCCGTGTGGGACAAGGAGCCGGACGTTTGCCTGTTCGGGAACAGGCTCTGCCGAGGATGCGCACCGTGAGATGTTCCTTCTCTGGGCAAGCACAGATCCCAAAACCTGTTGTGCCTGTGAATAGGCTGCAGGGGGAAGGTGAAGACCAGCAACAGCTTTCAGGGCTGCCACCTTCTGTGTGGGACAAGGAGCCGGACGTTTGCCTTTTCGGGAAAAGGCTCTGCCGTGGGTGCGCACCGTGAGATGTTCCTTCTCTGGGCAAGCACAGATCCCCAAACCTGTTGTGCCTGTGACTAGGCTGCAGGGGGAAGGTGAAGACCAGCAACAGCTTTCCGGGCTGCCCCCTTCCGTGTGGGACAAGGAGCCGGACGTTTGCCTTTTTGGGAACAGGCTCTGCTGAGGATGCGCACCGTGAGATGTTCCTTCTCTGGGCAAGCACAGATCCCAAAACCTGTTGTGCCTGTGAATAGGCTGCAGGGGGAAGGTGAAGACCAGCAAGAGCTTTCCGGGCTGCCACCTTCCGTGTGGGACAAGGAGCCGGACGTTTGCCTTTTCGGGAACAGGCTCTGCCGAGGATGCGCACCGTGAGATGTTCCTTCTCTGGGCAAGCACAGATCCCCAAACCTGTTGTGCCTGTGAATAGGCTGCAGGGGGAAGGTGAAGACCAGCAACAGCTTTCCGGGCTGCCACCTTCCGTGTGGGACAAGGAGCCGGACGTTTGCCTTTTCGGGAACAGGCTCTGCCGAGGATGCGCACCATGAGATGTTCCTTCTCTGGGCAAGCACAGATCCCAAAACCTGTTGTGCCTGTGAATAGGCTGCAGGGGGAAGGTGAAGACCAGCAAGAGCTTTCAGGGCTGCCACCTTCCGTGTGGGACAAGGAGCCGGACGTTTGCCTTTTCGGGAACAGGCTCTGCCGAGGATGCGCGCCGTGAGATGTTCCTTCTCTGGGCAAGCACAGATCCCAAAACCTGTTGTGCCTGTGAATAGGCTGCAGGGGGAAGGTGAAGACCAGCAACAGCTTTCCGGGCTGCCACCTTCCGTGTGGGACAAGGAGCCGGACGTTTGCCTTTTCGGGAAAAGGCTCTGCCGTGGGTGCGCACCGTGAGATGTTCGTTCTCTGGGCAAGCACAGATCCCCAAACCTGTTGTGCCTGTGAATAGGCTGCAGGGGGAAGGTGAAGACCAGCAACAGCTTTCCGGGCTGCCACCTTCCGTGTGGGACAAGGAGCCGGACGTTTGCCTTTTCGGGAACAGGCTGTGCTGAGGATGCGCACCGTGAGATGTTCCTTCTCTGGGCAAGCACAGATCCCAAAACCTGTTGTGCCTGTGAATAGGCTGCAGGGGGAAGGTGAAGACCAGCAACAGCTTTCAGGGCTGCCACCTTCCGTGTGGGACAAGGAGCCGGACGTTTGCCTTTTCGGGAACAGGCTCTGCCGAGGATGCGCACCGTGAGATGTTCCTTCTCTGGGCAAGCACAGATCCCAAAACCTGTTGTGCCTGTGAATAGGCTGCAGGGGGAAGGTGAAGACCAGCAACAGCTTTCCGGGCTGCCACCTTCCGTGTGGGACAAGGAGCCGGACGTTTGCCTTTTCGGGAACAGGCTCTGCCGAGGATGCGCACCGTGAGATGTTCCTTCTCTGGGCAAGCACAGATCCCCAAACCTGTTGTGCCTGTGAATAGGCTGCAGGGGGAAGGTGAAGACCAGCAACAGCTTTCCGGGCTGCCCCCTTCCGTGTGGGAAAAGGAGCCGGACGTTTGCCTTTTCGGGAACAGGCTCTGCCGAGGATGCGCACCATGAGAGATTGCGTCTTTGGGAAAGCAGAGATTCCCAGTGCGGTGGTGCCTGTGAATAGGCTGCAGGGGGAAGGTGAAGACCAGCAACAGCTTTCCGGGCTGCCACCTTCCGTGTGGGACAAGGAGCCGGACGTTTGCCTTTTCGGGAACAGGCTCTCCCGTGGGTGCGCACCGTGAGATGTTCCTTCTCTGGGCAAGCACAGATCCCAAAACCTGTTGTGCCTGTGAATAAGCTGCAGGGGGAAAGTGAAGACGAGCAACAGCTTTCCGGGCTGCCACCTTCCGTGTGGGACAAGGAGCCGGACGTTTGCCGTTTCGGGAACAGGCTCTGCCGAGGATGCGCACCGTGAGATGTTCCTTCTCTGGGCAAGCACAGATCCCAAAACCTGTTGTGCCTGTGAATAGGCTGCAGGGGGAAGGTGAAGACCAGCAACAGCTTTCAGGGCTGCCACCTTCCGTGTGGGACAAGGAGCCGGACGTTTGCCTTTTCGGGAACAGGCTCTGCCGAGGATGCGCACCGTGAGATGTTCCTTCTCTGGGCAAGCACAGATCCCAAAACCTGTTGTGCCTGTGAATAGGCTGCAGGGGGAAATTGAAGACCAGCAACAGCTTTCCGGGCTGCCACCTTCCGTGTGGGACAAGGAGCCGGACGTTTGCCTTTTCGGGAACAGGCTCTGCCGAGGATGCGCACCGTGAGATGTTCCTTCTCTGGGCAAGCACAGATCCCAAAACCTGTTGTGCCTGTGAATAGGCTGCAGGGGGAAGGTGAAGACCAGCAACAGCTTTCCGGGCTGCCACCTTCCGTGTGGGACAAGGAGCCGGACGTTTGCCTTTTCGGGAAAAGGCTCTGCCGAGGATGCGCACCATGAGAGATTGCGTCTTTGGGAAAGCAGAGATTCCCAGTGCGGTGGTGCCTGTGAATAGGCTGCAGGGGGAAGGTGAAGACCAGCAACAGCTTTCAGGGCTGCCACCTTCCGTGTGGGACAAGGAGCCGGACGTTTGCCTTTTTGGGAACAGGCTCTGCCGAGGATGCGCACCATGAGATGTTATTCTCTGGGCAAGCACAGATCCCAAAACCTGTTGTGCCTGTGAATAGACTGCAGGGGGAAGGTGAAGACCAGCAACAGCTTTCCGGGCTGCCACCTTCCGTGTGGGACAAGGAGCCGGACGTTTGCCTTTTCGGGAACAGGCTCTGCCGAGGATGCGCACCGTGAGAGATTGCGTCTTTGGGCAAGCACAGATCCCAAAACCTGTTGTGCCTGTGAATAGGCTGCAGGGGGAAGGTGAAGACCAGCAAGAGCTTTCAGGGCTGCCACCTTCCGTGTGGGACAAGGAGCCGGACGTTTGCCTTTTCGGGAACAGGCTCTGCCGAGGATGCGCACCGTGAGATGTTCCTTCTCTGGGCAAGCACAGATCCCAAAACCTGTTGTGCCTGTGAATAGGCTGCAGGGGGAAGGTGAAGACCAGCAACAGCTTTCCGGGCTGCCACCTTCCGTGTGGGACAAGGAGCCGGACGTTTGCCTTTTCGGGAACAGGCTCTGCCGAGGATGCGCACCGTGAGAGATTGCGTCTTTGGGCAAGCACAGATCCCAAAACCTGTTGTGCCTGTGAATAGGCTGCAGGGGGAAGGTGAAGACCAGCAACAGCTTTCAGGGCTGCCACCTTCCGTGTGGGACAAGGAGCCGGACGTTTGCCTTTTCGGGAACACGCTCTGCCGAGGATGCGCACCGTGAGAGATTGCATCTTTGGGAAAGCAGAGATTCCCAGTGCGGTGGTGCCTGTGAATAGGCTGCAGGGGGAAGGTGAAGACCAGCAACAGCTTTCCGGGCTGCCACCTTCTGTGTGGGACAAGGAGCCGGACGTTTGCCTTTTCGGGAACAGGCTCTGCCAAGGATGCGCACCATGAGAGATTGCGTCTTTGGGAAAGCAGAGATTCCCAGTGCGGTGGTGCCTGTGAATAGGCTGCAGGGGGAAGGTGAAGACCAGCAACAGCTTTCAGGGCTGCCACCTTCCGTGTGGGACAAGGAGCCGGACGTTTGCCTTTTCGGGAACAGGCTCTGCCGAGGATGCGCACCGTGAGATGTTCCTTCTCTGGGCAAGCACAGATCCCAAAACCTGTTGTGCCTGTGAATAGGCTGCAGGGGGAAGGTGAAGACCAGCAACAGCTTTCAGGGCTGCCACCTTCTGTGTGGGACAAGGAGCCGGACGTTTGCCTTTTCGGGAAAAGGCTCTGCCGTGGGTGCGCACCGTGAGATGTTCCTTCTCTGGGCAAGCACAGATCCCCAAACCTGTTGTGCCTGTGAATAGGCTGCAGGGGGAAGGTGAAGACCAGCAACAGCTTTCCGGGCTGCCCCCTTCCGTGTGGGACAAGGAGCCGGACGTTTGCCTTTTCGGGAACAGGCTCTGCCGAGGATGCGCGCCGTGAGATGTTCCTTCTCTGGGCAAGCACAGATCCCAAAACCTGTTGTGCCTGTGAATAGGCTGCAGGGGGAAGGTGAAGACCAGCAAGAGCTTTCAGGGCTGCCACCTTCCGTGTGGGACAAGGAGCCGGACGTTTGCCTTTTCGGGAACAGGCTCTGCCGAGGATGCGCGCCGTGAGATGTTCCTTCTCTGGGCAAGCACAGATCCCAAAACCTGTTGTGCCTGTGAATAGGCTGCAGGGGGAAGGTGAAGACCAGCAACAGCTTTCCGGGCTGCCACCTTCCGTGTGGGACAAGGAGCCGGACGTTTGCCTTTTCGGGAAAAGGCTCTGCCGTGGGTGCGCACCGTGAGATGTTCGTTCTCTGGGCAAGCACAGATCCCCAAACCTGTTGTGCCTGTGAATAGGCTGCAGGGGGAAGGTGAAGACCAGCAACAGCTTTCCGGGCTGCCACCTTCCGTGTGGGACAAGGAGCCGGACGTTTGCCTTTTCGGGAACAGGCTCTGCCGAGGATGCGCACCGTGAGATGTTCCTTCTCTGGGCAAGCACAGATCCCAAAACCTGTTGTGCCTGTGAATAGGCTGCAGGGGGAAGGTGAAGACCAGCAACAGCTTTCAGGGCTGCCACCTTCCGTGTGGGACAAGGAGCCGGACGTTTGCCTTTTCGGGAACAGGCTCTGCCGAGGATGCGCACCGTGAGATGTTCCTTCTCTGGGCAAGCACAGATCCCAAAACCTGTTGTGCCTGTGAATAGGCTGCAGGGGGAAGGTGAAGACCAGCAAGAGCTTTCCGGGCTGCCACCTTCCGTGTGGGACAAGGAGCCGGACGTTTGCCTTTTCGGGAACAGGCTCTGCCGAGGATGCGCACCATGAGATGTTCCTTCTCTGGGCAAGCACAGATCCCCAAACCTGTTGTGCCTGTGAATAGGCTGCAGGGGGAAGGTGAAGACCAGCAACAGCTTTCCGGGCTGCCCCCTTCCGTGTGGGAAAAGGAGCCGGACGTTTGCCTTTTCGGGAACAGGCTCTGCCGAGGATGCGCACCATGAGAGATTGCGTCTTTGGGAAAGCAGAGATTCCCAGTGCGGTGGTGCCTGTGAATAGGCTGCAGGGGGAAGGTGAAGACCAGCAACAGCTTTCCGGGCTGCCACCTTCCGTGTGGGACAAGGAGCCGGACGTTTGCCTTTTCGGGAACAGGCTCTCCCGTGGGTGCGCACCGTGAGATGTTCCTTCTCTGGGCAAGCACAGATCCCAAAACCTGTTGTGCCTGTGAATAAGCTGCAGGGGGAAAGTGAAGACGAGCAACAGCTTTCCGGGCTGCCACCTTCCGTGTGGGACAAGGAGCCGGACGTTTGCCGTTTCGGGAACAGGCTCTGCCGAGGATGCGCACCATGAGAGATTGCGTCTTTGGGAAAGCAGAGATTCCCAGTGCGGTGGTGCCTGTGAATAGGCTGCAGGGGGAAGGTGAAGACCAGCAAGAGCTTTCAGGGCTGCCACCTTCCGTGTGGGACAAGGAGCCGGACGTTTGCCTTTTCGGGAACAGGCTCTCCCGTGGGTGCGCACCGTGAGATGTTCCTTCTCTGGGCAAGCACAGATCCCAAAACCTGTTGTGCCTGTGAATAGGCTGCAGGGGGAAGGTGAAGACCAGCAACAGCTTTCCGGGCTGCCACCTTCCGTGTGGGACAAGGAGCCGGACGTTTGCCTTTTCGGGAACAGGCTCTGCCGAGGATGCGCACCGTGAGATGTTCCTTCTCTGGGCAAGCACAGATCCCCAAACCTGTTGTGCCTGTGAATAGGCTGCAGGGGGAAGGTGAAGACCAGCAAGAGCTTTCCGGGCTGCCACCTTCCGTGTGGGACAAGGAGCCGGACGTTTGCCTGTTCGGGAACAGGCTCTGCCGAGGATGCGCACCGTGAGATGTTCCTTCTCTGGGCAAGCACAGATCCCCAAACCTGTTGTGCCTGTGAATAGGCTGCAGGGGGAAGGTGAAGACCAGCAAGAGCTTTCCGGGCTGCCACCTTCCGTGTGGGACAAGGAGCCGGACGTTTGCCTTTTCGGGAACAGGCTCTGCCGAGGATGCGCACCATGAGAGATTGCGTCTTTGGGCAAGCACAGATCCCAAAACCTGTTGTGCCTGTGAATAGGCTGCAGGGGGAAGGTGAAGACCAGCAAGAGCTTTCCGGGCTGCCACCTTCCGTGTGGGACAAGGAGCCGGACGTTTGCCTTTTCGGGAACAGGCTCTGCCGAGGATGCGCACCGTGAGATGTTCCTTCTGTGGGCAAGCACAGATCCCAAAACCTGTTGTGCCTGTGAATAGGCTGCAGGGGGAAGGTGAAGACCAGCAACAGCTTTCCGGGCTGCCACCTTCCGTGTGGGACAAGGAGCCGGACGTTTGCCTTTTCGGGAACAGGCTCTGCCGAGGATGCGCACCGTGAGATGTTCCTTCTCTGGGCAAGCACAGATCCCAAAACCTGTTGTGCCTGTGACTAGGCTGCAGGGGGAAGGTGAAGACCAGCAACAGCTTTCCGGGCTGCCACCTTCCGTGTGGGACAAGGAGCCGGACGTTTGCCTTTTCGGGAACAGGCTCTGCCGAGGATGCGCACCGTGAGATGTTCCTTCTCTGGGCAAGCACAGATCCCCAAACCTGTTGTGCCTGTGAATAGGCTGCAGGGGGAAGGTGAAGACCAGCAAGAGCTTTCCGGGCTGCCACCTTCCGTGTGGGACAAGGAGCCGGACGTTTGCCTTTTCGGGAACAGGCTCTGCCGAGGATGCGCACCGTGAGATGTTCCTTCTCTGGGCAAGCACAGATCCCAAAACCTGTTGTGCCTGTGAATAGGCTGCAGGGGGAAGGTGAAGACCAGCAACAGCTTTCCGGGCTGCCACCTTCCGTGTGGGACAAGGAGCCGGATGTTTGCCTTTTCGGGAACAGGCTCTGCCGAGGATGCGCACCGTGAGATGTTCCTTCTCTGGGCAAGCACAGATCCCCAAACCTGTTGTGCCTGTGAATAGGCTGCAGGGGGAAGGTGAAGACCAGCAACAGCTTTCCGGGCTGCCACCTTCCGTGTGGGACAAGGAGCCGGACGTTTGCCTTTTCGGGAACAGGCTCTGCCGAGGATGCGCACCGTGAGATGTTCCTTCTCTGGGCAAGCACAGATCCCAAAACCTGTTGTGCCTGTGAATAGGCTGCAGGGGGAAGGTGAAGACCAGCAACAGCTTTCCGGGCTGCCACCTTCCGTGTGGGACAAGGAGCCGGACGTTTGCCTTTTCGGGAACAGGCTCTGCCGAGGATGCGCACCGTGAGAGATTGCGTCTTTGGGAAAGCAGAGATTCCCAGTGCGGTTGTGCCTGTGAATAGGCTGCAGGGGGAAGGTGAAGACCAGCAACAGCTTTCAGGTCTGCCACCTTCCGTGTGGGACAAGGAGCCGGACGTTTGCCTTTTCGGGAACAGGCTCTGCCGAGGATGCGCACCGTGAGATGTTCCTTCTCTGGGCAAGCACAGATCCCCAAACCTGTTGTGCCTGTGAATAGGCTGCAGGGGGAAGGTGAAGACCAGCAAGAGCTTTCAGGGCTGCCACCTTCCGTGTGGGACAAGGAGCCGGACGTTTGCCTTTTCGGGAACAGGCTCTGCCGAGGATGCGCACCGTCAGATGTTCCTTCTCTGGGCAAGCACAGATCCCAAAACCTGTTGTGCCTGTGAATAGGCTGCAGGGGGAAGGTGAAGACCAGCAACAGCTTTCCGGGCTGCCACCTTCCGTGTGGGACAAGGAGCCGGACGTTTGCCTTTTCGGGAACAGGCTCTGCCGAGGATGCGCACCGTGAGATGTTCCTTCTCTGGGCAAGCACAGATCCCCAAACCAGTTGTGCCTGTGAATAGGCTGCAGGGGGAAGGTGAAGACCAGCAACAGCTTTCAGGGCTGCCACCTTCCGTGTGGGAAAAGGAGCCGGACATTTGCCTTTTCGGGAACAGGCTCTGCCGAGGATGCGCACCGCGAGAGATTGCGTCTTTTGGAAAGCAGAGATCCCAAACCCTGTTGTGCCTGTGAATAGGCTGCAGGGGGAAGGTGAAGACCAGCAACAGCTTTCCGGGCTGCCACCTTCCGTGTGGGACAAGGAGCCGGACGTTTGCCTTTTCGGGAACAGGCTCTGCCGAGGATGCGCACCGTGAGATGTTCCTTCTCTGGGCAAGCACAGATCCCAAAACCTGTTGTGCCTGTGAATAGGCTGCAGGGGGAAGGTGAAGACCAGCAACAGCTTTCCGGGCTGCCACCTTCCGTGTGGGACAAGGAGCCGGACGTTTGCCTTTTCGGGAACAGGCTCTGCCGAGGATGCGCACCGTGAGATGTTCCTTCTCTGGGCAAGCACAGATCCCAAAACCTGTTGTGCCTGTGAATAGGCTGCAGGGGGAAGGTGAAAGACCAGCAACAGCTTTCCGGGCTGCCACCTTCCGTGTGGGACAAGGAGCCGGACGTTTGCCTTTTCGGGAACAGGCTCTGCCGAGGATGCGCACCGTGAGAGATTGCGTCTTTGGGAAAGCAGAGATTCCCAGTGCGGTGGTGCCTGTGAATAGGCTGCAGGGGGAAGGTGAAGACCAGCAACAGCTTTCCGGGCTGCCACCTTCCGTGTGGGACAAGGAGCTGGACGTTTGCCTATTCGGGAACAGGCTCTGCCGAGGATGCGCACCGCGAGAGATTGTGTCTTTGGGAAAGCAGAGATCCCAAAACCTGTTGTGCCTGTGAATAGGCTGCAGGGGGAAGGTGAAGACCAGCAACAGCTTTCCGGGCTGCCACCTTCCGTGTGGGACAAGGAGCCGGACGTTTGCCTTTTCGGGAACAGGCTCTGCCGAGGATGCGCACCGTGAGATGTTCCTTCTCTGGGCAAGCACAGATCCCCAAACCTGTTGTGCCTGTGAATAGGCTGCAGGGGGAAGGTGAAGACCAGCAACAGCTTTCCGGGCTGCCACCTTCCGTGTGGGACAAGGAGCCGGACGTTTGCCTTTTCGGGAACAGGCTCTGCCGAGGATGCGCACCGTGAGATGTTCCTTCTCTGGGCAAGCACAGATCCCAAAACCTGTTGTGCCTGTGACTAGGCTGCAGGGGGAAGGTGAAGACCAGCAACAGCTTTCAGGGCTGCCACCTTCCGTGTGGGACAAGGAGCCGGACGTTTGCCTTTTCGGGAACAGGCTCTGCCGAGGATGCGCACCGTGAGATGTTCCTTCTCTGGGCATGCACAGATCCCAAAACCTGTTGTGCCTGTGAATAGGCTGCAGGGGGAAGGTGAAGACCAGCAACAGCTTTCCGGGCTGCCACCTTCCGTGTGGGACAAGGAGCCGGACGTTTGCCTTTTCGGGAACAGGCTCTGCCGAGGATGCGCACCGTGAGATGTTCCTTCTCTGGGCAAGCACAGATCCCCAAACCTGTTGTGCCTGTGAATAGGCTGCAGGGGGAAGGTGAAGACCAGCAACAGCTTTCCGGGCTGCCACCTTCCGTGTGGGACAAGGAGCCGGACGTTTGCCTTTTTGGGAACAGGCTCTGCCGAGGATGCGCACCGCGAGAGATTGCGTCTTTGGGAAAGCAGAGATCCCAAAACCTGTTGTGCCTGTGAATAGGCTGCAGGGGGAAGGTGAAGACCAGCAACAGCTTTCCGGGCTGCCACCTTCCGTGTGGGACAAGGAGCCGGACGTTTGCCTTTTCGGGAACAGGCTCTGCCGAGGATGCGCACCGTGAGATGTTCCTTCTCTGGGCATGCACAGATCCCAAAACCTGTTGTGCCTGTGAATAGGCTGCAGGGGGAAGGTGAAGACCAGCAACAGCTTTCCGGGCTGCCACCTTCCGTGTGGGACAAGGAGCCGGACGTTTGCCTTTTCGGGAACAGGCTCTGCCGAGGATGCGCACCGTGAGATGTTCCTTCTGTGGGCAAGCACAGATCCCAAAACCTGTTGTGCCTGTGAATAGGCTGCAGGGGGAAGGTGAAGACCAGCAACAGCTTTCCGGGCTGCCACCTTCCGTGTGGGACAAGGAGCCGGACGTTTGCCTTTTCGGGAACAGGCTCTGCCGAGGATGCGCACCGTGAGATGTTCCTTCTCTGGGCAAGCACAGATCCCCAAACCTGTTGTGCCTGTGAATAGGCTGCAGGGGGAAGGTGAAGACCAGCAACAGCTTTCCGGGCTGCCACCTTCCGTGTGGGACAAGGAGCCGGACGTTTGCCTTTTCGGGAACAGGCTCTGCCGAGGATGCGCACCGTGAGATGTTCCTTCTCTGGGCATGCACAGATCCCAAAACCTGTTGTGCCTGTGAATAGGCTGCAGGGGGAAGGTGAAGACCAGCAACAGCTTTCCGGGCTGCCACCTTCCGTGTGGGACAAGGAGCCGGACGTTTGCCTTTTCGGGAACAGGCTCTGCCGAGGATGCGCACCGTGAGATGTTCCTTCTCTGGGCAAGCACAGATCCCAAAACCTGTTGTGCCTGTGAATAGGCTGCAGGGGGAAGGTGAAGACCAGCAACAGCTTTCAGGGCTGCCACCTTCCGTGTGGGACAAGGAGCCGGACGTTTGCCTTTTCGGGAACAGGCTCTGCCGAGGATGCGCACCGTGAGAGATTGCGTCTTTGGGAAAGCAGAGATTCCCAGTGCGGTGGTGCCTGTGAATAGGCTGCAGGGGGAAGGTGAAGACCAGCAACAGCTTTCCGGGCTGCCACCTTCCGTGTGGGACAAGGAGCCGGACGTTTGCCTTTTCGGGAACAGGCTCTGCCGAGGATGCGCACCGCGAGAGATTGCGTCTTTGGGAAAGCAGAGATCCCAAAACCTGTTGTGCCTGTGAATAGGCTGCAGGGGGAAGGTGAAGACCAGCAACAGCTTTCCGGGCTGCCACCTTCCGTGTGGGACAAGGAGCCGGACGTTTGCCTTTTCGGGAACAGGCTCTGCCGAGGATGCGCACCGTGAGATGTTCCTTCTCTGGGCAAGCACAGATCCCAAAACCTGTTGTGCCTGTGAATAGGCTGCAGGGGGAAGGTGAAGACCAGCAAGAGCTTTCCGGGCTTCCACCTTCCGTGTGGGACAAGGAGCCGGACGTTTGCCTTTTCGGGAACAGGCTCTGCCGAGGATGCGCACCGTGAGATGTTCCTTCTCTGGGCAAGCACAGATCCCAAAACCTGTTGTGCCTGTGAATAGGCTGCAGGGGGAAGGTGAAGACCAGCAAGAGCTTTCCGGGCTGCCACCTTCCGTGTGGGACAAGGAGCCGGACGTTTGCCTTTTCGGGAACAGGCTCTGCCGAGGATGCGCACCGTGAGAGATTGCGTCTTTGGGCAAGCACAGATCCCAAAACCTGTTGTGCCTGTGAATAGGCTGCAGGGGGAAGGTGAAGACCAGCAACAGCTTTCCGGGCTGCCACCTTCCGTGTGGGACAAGGAGCCGGATGTTTGCCTTTTCGGGAACAGGCTCTGCCGAGGATGCGCACCGTGAGATGTTCCTTCTCTGGGCAAGCACAGATCCCCAAACCTGTTGTGCCTGTGAATAGGCTGCAGGGGGAAGGTGAAGACCAGCAACAGCTTTCCGGGCTGCCACCTTCCGTGTGGGACAAGGAGCCGGACGTTTGCCTTTTCGGGAACAGGCTCTGCCGAGGATGCGCACCGTGAGATGTTCCTTCTCTGGGCAAGCACAGATCCCCAAACCTGTTGTGCCTGTGAATAGGCTGCAGGGGGAAGGTGAAGACCAGCAACAGCTTTCCGGGCTGCCACCTTCCGTGTGGGACAAGGAGCCGGACGTTTGCCTTTTCGGGAACACGCTCTGCCGAGGATGCGCACCGTGAGAGATTGCGTCTTTGGGAAAGCAGAGATTCCCAGTGCGGTTGTGCCTGTGAATAGGCTGCAGGGGGAAGGTGAAGACCAGCAACAGCTTTCAGGGCTGCCACCTTCCGTGTGGGACAAGGAGCCGGACGTTTGCCTTTTTGGGAACAGGCTCTGCCGAGGATGCGCACCGCGAGAGATTGCGTCTTTGGGAAAGCAGAGATCCCAAAACCTGTTGTGCCTGTGAATAGGCTGCAGGGGGAAGGTGAAGACCAGCAACAGCTTTCCGGGCTGCCACCTTCCGTGTGGGACAAGGAGCCGGACGTTTGCCTTTTCGGGAACAGGCTCTGCCGAGGATGCGCACCGTGAGATGTTCCTTCTCTGGGCAAACACAGATCCCAAAACCTGTTGTGCCTGTGAATAGGCTGCAGGGGGAAGGTGAAGACCAGCAACAGCTTTCCGGGCTGCCACCTTCCGTGTGGGACAAGGAGCCGGACGTTTGCCTTTTCGGGAACAGGCTCTGCCGAGGATGCGCACCGTGAGATGTTCCTTCTGTGGGCAAGCACAGATCCCAAAACCTGTTGTGCCTGTGAATAGGCTGCAGGGGGAAGGTGAAGACCAGCAACAGCTTTCCGGGCTGCCACCTTCCGTGTGGGACAAGGAGCCGGACGTTTGCCTTTTCGGGAACAGGCTCTGCCGAGGATGCGCACCGTGAGATGTTCCTTCTCTGGGCAAGCACAGATCCCCAAACCTGTTGTGCCTGTGAATAGGCTGCAGGGGGAAGGTGAAGACCAGCAAGAGCTTTCCGGGCTGCCACCTTCCGTGTGGGACAAGGAGCCGGACGTTTGCCTTTTCAGGAACAGGCTCTGCCGAGGATGCGCACCGTGAGATGTTCCTTCTCTGGGCAAGCACAGATCCCAAAACCTGTTGTGCCTGTGAATAGGCTGCAGGGGGAAGGTGAAGACCAGCAACAGCTTTCCGGGCTGCCACCTTCCGTGTGGGACAAGGAGCCGGACGTTTGCCTTTTCGGGAACAGGCTCTGCCGAGGATGCGCACCGTGAGATGTTCCTTCTCTGGGCAAGCACAGATCCCCAAACCTGTTGTGCCTGTGAATAGGCTGCAGGGGGAAGGTGAAGACCAGCAACAGCTTTCAGGGCTGCCACCTTCCGTGTGGGACAAGGAGCCGGACGTTTGCCTTTTCGGGAACAGGCTCTGCCGAGGATGCGCACCGTGAGAGATTGCGTCTTTGGGAAAGCAGAGATTCCCAGTGCGGTGGTGCCTGTGAATAGGCTGCAGGGGGAAGGTGAAGACCAGCAACAGCTTTCCGGGCTGCCACCTTCCGTGTGGGACAAGGAGCCGGACGTTTGCCTTTTCGGGAACAGGCTCTGCCGAGGATGCGCACCGCGAGAGATTGCGTCTTTGGGAAAGCAGAGATCCCAAAACCTGTTGTGCCTGTGAATAGGCTGCAGGGGGAAGGTGAAGACCAGCAACAGCTTTCCGGGCTGCCACCTTCCGTGTGGGACAAGGAGCCGGACGTTTGCCTTTTCGGGAACAGGCTCTGCCGAGGATGCGCACCGTGAGATGTTCCTTCTCTGGGCAAGCACAGATCCCAAAACCTGTTGTGCCTGTGAATAGGCTGCAGGGGGAAGGTGAAGACCAGCAAGAGCTTTCCGGGCTGCCACCTTCCGTGTGGGACAAGGAGCCGGACGTTTGCCTTTTCGGGAACAGGCTCTGCCGAGGATGCGCACCGTGAGATGTTCCTTCTCTGGGCAAGCACAGATCCCAAAACCTGTTGTGCCTGTGAATAGGCTGCAGGGGGAAGGTGAAGACCAGCAAGAGCTTTCCGGGCTGCCACCTTCCGTGTGGGACAAGGAGCCGGACGTTTGCCTTTTCGGGAACAGGCTCTGCCAAGGATGCGCACCGTGAGATGTTCCTTCTCTGGGCAAGCACAGATCCCAAAACCTGTTGTGCCTGTGAATAGGCTGCAGGGGGAAGGTGAAGACCAGCAACAGCTTTCCGGGCTGCCACCTTCCGTGTGGGACAAGGAGCCGGATGTTTGCCTTTTCGGGAACAGGCTCTGCCGAGGATGCGCACCGTGAGATGTTCCTTCTCTGGGCAAGCACAGATCCCCAAACCTGTTGTGCCTGTGAATAGGCTGCAGGGGGAAGGTGAAGACCAGCAAGAGCTTTCCGGGCTGCCACCTTCCGTGTGGGACAAGGAGCCGGAAGTTTGCCTTTTCGGGAACAGGCTCTGCCGAGGATGCGCACCGTGAGATGTTCCTTCTCTGGGCAAGCACAGATCCCAAAACCTGTTGTGCCTGTGAATAGGCTGCAGGGGGAAGGTGAAGACCAGCAACAGCTTTCCGGGCTGCCACCTTCCGTGTGGGACAAGGAGCCGGACGTTTGCCTTTTCGGGAACAGGCTCTGCCGAGGATGCGCACCGTGAGAGATTGCGTCTTTGGGAAAGCAGAGATTCCCAGTGCGGTTGTGCCTGTGAATAGGCTGCAGGGGGAAGGTGAAGACCAGCAACAGCTTTCAGGGCTGCCACCTTCCGTGTGGGAAAAGGAGCCGGACATTTGCCTTTTCGGGAACAGGCTCTGCCGAGGATGCGCACCGCGAGAGATTGCGTCTTTGGGAAAGCAGAGATCCCAAACCCTGTTGTGCCTGTGAATAGGCTGCAGGGGGAAGGTGAAGACCAGCAACAGCTTTCCGGGCTGCCACCTTCCGTGTGGGACAAGGAGCCGGACGTTTGCCTTTTCGGGAACAGGCTCTGCCGAGGATGCGCACCGCGAGAGATTGTGTCTTTGGGAAAGCAGAGATCCCAAAACCTGTTGTGCCTGTGAATAGGCTGCAGGGGGAAGGTGAAGACCAGCAACAGCTTTCCGGGCTGCCACCTTCCGTGTGGGACAAGGAGCCGGACGTTTGCCTTTTCGGGAACAGGCTCTGCCGAGGATGCGCACCGTGAGATGTTCCTTCTCTGGGCAAGCACAGATCCCAAAACCTGTTGTGCCTGTGAATAGGCTGCAGGGGGAAGGTGAAGACCAGCAACAGCTTTCCGGGCTGCCACCTTCCGTGTGGGACAAGGAGCCGGACGTTTGCCTTTTCGGGAACAGGCTCTGCCGAGGATGCGCACCGTGAGATGTTCCTTCTCTGGGCAAGCACAGATCCCCAAACCTGTTGTGCCTGTGAATAGGCTGCAGGGGGAAGGTGAAGACCAGCAACAGCTTTCCGGGCTGCCACCTTCCGTGTGGGACAAGGAGCCGGACGTTTGCCTTTTCGGGAACAGGCTCTGCCGAGGATGCGCACCGTGAGATGTTCCTTCTCTGGGCAAGCACAGATCCCAAAACCTGTTGTGCCTGTGAATAGGCTGCAGGGGGAAGGTGAAGACCAGCAACAGCTTTCAGGGCTGCCACCTTCCGTGTGGGACAAGGAGCCGGACGTTTGCCTTTTCGGGAACAGGCTCTGCCGAGGATGCGCACCGCGAGAGATTGCGTCTTTGGGAAAGCAGAGATCCCAAAACCTGTTGTGCCTGTGAATAGGCTGCAGGGGGAAGGTGAAGACCAGCAACAGCTTTCCGGGCTGCCACCTTCCGTGTGGGACAAGGAGCCGGACGTTTGCCTTTTCGGGAACAGGCTCTGCCGAGGATGCGCACCGTGAGATGTTCCTTCTCTGGGCATGCACAGATCCCAAAACCTGTTGTGCCTGTGAATAGGCTGCAGGGGGAAGGTGAAGACCAGCAACAGCTTTCCGGGCTGCCACCTTCCGTGTGGGACAAGGAGCCGGACGTTTGCCTTTTCGGGAACAGGCTCTGCCGAGGATGCGCACCGTGAGATGTTCCTTCTGTGGGCAAGCACAGATCCCCAAACCTGTTGTGCCTGTGAATAGGCTGCAGGGGGAAGGTGAAGACCAGCAACAGCTTTCCGGGCTGCCACCTTCCGTGTGGGACAAGGAGCCGGACGTTTGCCTTTTCGGGAACACGCTCTGCCGAGGATGCGCACCGTGAGATGTTCCTTCTCTGGGCAAGCACAGATCCCAAAACCTGTTGTGCCTGTGAATAGGCTGCAGGGGGAAGGTGAAGACCAGCAACAGCTTTCCGGGCTGCCACCTTCCGTGTGGGACAAGGAGCCGGACGTTTGCCTTTTCGGGAACAGGCTCTGCCGAGGATGCGCACCGCGAGAGATTGCGTCTTTCGGAAAGCAGAGATCCCAAAACCTGTTGTGCCTGTGAATAGGCTGCAGGGGGAAGGTGAAGACCAGCAACAGCTTTCCGGGCTGCCACCTTCCGTGTGGGACAAGGAGCCGGACGTTTGCCTTTTCGGGAACAGGCTCTGCCGAGGATGCGCACCGTGAGATGTTCCTTCTCTGGGCAAGCACAGATCCCAAAACCTGTTGTGCCTGTGAATAGGCTGCAGGGGGAAGGTGAAGACCAGCAACAGCTTTCCGGGCTGCCACCTTCCGTGTGGGACAAGGAGCCGGACGTTTGCCTTTTCGGGAACAGGCTCTGCCGAGGATGCGCACCGTGAGATGTTCCTTCTCTGGGCATGCACAGATCCCAAAACCTGTTGTGCCTGTGAATAGGCTGCAGGGGGAAGGTGAAGACCAGCAACAGCTTTCCGGGCTGCCACCTTCCGTGTGGGACAAGGAGCCGGACGTTTGCCTTTTCGGGAACAGGCTCTGCCGAGCATGCGCACCGTGAGATGTTCCTTCTCTGGGCAAGCAGAGATCCCAAAACCTGTTGTGCCTGTGAATAGGCTGCAGGGGGAAGGTGAAGACCAGCAACAGCTTTCCGGGCTGCCACCTTCCGTGTGGGACAAGGAGCCGGACGTTTGCCTTTTCGGGAACAGGCTCTGCCGAGGATGCGCACCGTGAGATGTTCCTTCTCTGGGCAAGCACAGATCCCAAAACCTGTTGTGCCTGTGAATAGGCTGCAGGGGGAAGGTGAAGACCAGCAACAGCTTTCCGGGCTGCCACCTTCCGTGTGGGACAAGGAGCCGGACGTTTGCCTTTTCGGGAACAGGCTCTGCCGAGGATGCGCACCGTGAGAGATTGCGTCTTTGGGAAAGCAGAGATTCCCAGTGCGGTGGTGCCTGTGAATAGGCTGCAGGGGGAAGGTGAAGACCAGCAAGAGCTTTCCGGGCTGCCACCTTCCGTGTGGGACAAGGAGCCGGACGTTTGCCTTTTCGGGAACAGGCTCTGCCGAGGATGCGCACCGTGAGATGTTCCTTCTCTGGGCAAGCACAGATCCCAAAACCTGTTGTGCCTGTGAACAGGCTGCAGGGGGAAGGTGAAGACCAGCAACAGCTTTCCGGGCTGCCACCTTCCGTGTGGGACAAGGAGCCGGACGTTTGCCTTTTCGGGAACAGGCTCTGCCGAGGATGCGCACCGTGAGATGTTCCTTCTCTGCGCAAGCACAGATCCCCAAACCTGTTGTGCCTGTGAATAGGCTGCAGGGGGAAGGTGAAGACCAGCAACAGCTTTCCGGGCTGCCCCCTTCCGTGTGGGACAAGGAGCCGGACGTTTGCCTGTTCGGGAACAGGCTCTGCCGAGGATGCGCACCGCGAGAGATTGCGTCTTTGGGAAAGCAGAGAACCCAAAACCTGTTGTGCCTGTGAATAGGCTGCAGGGGGAAGGTGAAGACCAGCAACAGCTTTCCGGGCTGCCACCTTCCTTGTGGGACAAGGAGCCGGACGTTTGCCTTTTCGGGAACAGGCTCTGCCGAGGATGCGCACCGTGAGATGTTCCTTCTCTGGGCAAGCACAGATCCCAAAACCTGTTGTGCCTGTGAATAGGCTGCAGGGGGAAGGTGAAGACCAGCAACAGCTTTCCGGGCTGCCACCTTCCGTGTGGGACAAGGAGCCGGACGTTTGCCTTTTCGGGAACAGGCTCTGCCGAGGATGCGCACCGTGAGAGATTGCGTCTTTGGGAAAGCAGAGATCCCAAAACCTGTTGTGCCTGTGAATAGGCTGCAGGGGGAAGGTGAAGACCAGCAACAGCTTTCCGGGCTGCCACCTTCCGTGTGGGACAAGGAGCCGGACGTTTGCCTTTTCGGGAACAGGCTCTGCCGAGGATGCGCACCGTGAGATGTTCCTTCTCTGGGCATGCACAGATCCCAAAACCTGTTGTGCCTGTGAATAGGCTGCAGGGGGAAGGTGAAGACCAGCAACAGCTTTCCGGGCTGCCACCTTCCGTGTGGGACAAGGAGCCGGACGTTTGCCTTTTCGGGAACAGGCTCTGCCGAGGATGCGCACCGTGAGATGTTCCTTCTCTGGGCAAGCACAGATCCCAAAACCTGTTGTGCCTGTGAATAGGCTGCAGGGGGAAGGTGAAGACCAGCAACAGCTTTCCGGGCTGCCACCTTCCGTGTGGGACAAGGAGCCGGACGTTTGCCTTTTCGGGAACAGGCTCTGCCGAGGATGCGCACCGTGAGATGTTCCTTCTCTGGGCAAGCACAGATCCCCAAACCTGTTGTGCCTGTGAATAGGCTGCAGGGGGAAGGTGAAGACCAGCAACAGCTTTCCGGGCTGCCACCTTCCGTGTGGGACAAGGAGCCGGACGTTTGCCTTTTCGGGAACAGGCTCTGCCGAGGATGCGCACCGTGAGATGTTCCTTCTCTGGGCAAGCACAGATCCCAAAACCTGTTGTGCCTGTGAATAGGCTGCAGGGGGAAGGTGAAAGACCAGCAACAGCTTTCCGGGCTGCCACCTTCCGTGTGGGACAAGGAGCCGGATGTTTGCCTTTTCGGGAACAGGCTCTGCCGAGGATGCGCACCGTGAGATGTTCCTTCTCTGGGCAAGCACAGATCCCAAAACCTGTTGTGCCTGTGAATAGGCTGCAGGGGGAAGGTGAAGACCAGCAAGAGCTTTCAGGGCTGCCACCTTCCGTGTGGGACAAGGAGCCGGACGTTTGCCTTTTCGGGAACAGGCTCTGCCGAGGATGCGCACCGTGAGAGATTGCGTCTTTGGGAAAGCACAGATCCCCAAACCTGTTGTGCCTGTGAATAGGCTGCAGGGGGAAGGTGAAGACCAGCAACAGCTTTCCGGGCTGCCACCTTCCGTGTGGGACAAGGAGCCGGACGTTTGCCTTTTCGGGAACAGGCTCTGCCGAGGATGCGCACCGTGAGATGTTCCTTCTCTGGGCAAGCACAGATCCCCAAACCTGTTGTGCCTGTGAATAGGCTGCAGGGGGAAGGTGAAGACCAGCAACAGCTTTCCGGGCTGCCACCTTCCGTGTGGGACAAGGAGCCGGACGTTTGCCTTTTCGGGAACAGGCTCTGCCGAGGATGCGCACCGCGAGAGATTGCGTCTTTGGGCAAGCACAGATCCCAAAACCTGTTGTGCCTGTGAATAGGCTGCAGGGGGAAGGTGAAGACCAGCAACAGCTTTCCGGGCTGCCACCTTCCGTGTGGGACAAGGAGCCGGACGTTTGCCTTTTCGGGAACAGGCTCTGCCGAGGATGCGCACCGTGAGATGTTCCTTCTCTGGGCAAGCACAGATCCCAAAACCTGTTGTGCCTGTGAATAGGCTGCAGGGGGAAGGTGAAGACCAGCAACAGCTTTCCGGGCTGCCACCTTCCGTGTGGGACAAGGAGCCGGACGTTTGCCTTTTCGGGAACAGGCTCTGCCGAGGATGCGCACCGTGAGATGTTCCTTCTCTGGGCAAGCACAGATCCCCAAACCTGTTGTGCCTGTGAATAGGCTGCAGGGGGAAGGTGAAGACCAGCAACAGCTTTCAGGGCTGCCACCTTCCGTGTGGGACAAGGAGCCGGACGTTTGCCTTTTCGGGAACAGGCTCTGCCGAGGATGCGCACCGTGAGATGTTCCTTCTCTGGGCAAGCACAGATCCCAAAACCTGTTGTGCCTGTGAACAGGCTGCAGGGGGAAGGTGAAGACCAGCAACAGCTTTCCGGGCTGCCACCTTCCGTGTGGGACAAGGAGCCGGACGTTTGCCTTTTCGGGAACAGGCTCTGCCGAGGATGCGCACCGTGAGATGTTCCTTCTCTGGGCAAGCACAGATCCCAAAACCTGTTGTGCCTGTGAATAGGCTGCAGGGGGAAGGTGAAGACCAGCAACAGCTTTCCGGGCTGCCACCTTCCGTGTGGGACAAGGAGCCGGACGTTTGCCTTTTCGGGAACAGGCTCTGCCGAGGATGCGCACCGTGAGATGTTCCTTCTCTGGGCAAGCACAGATCCCCAAACCTGTTGTGCCTGTGAATAGGCTGCAGGGGGAAGGTGAAGACCAGCAACAGCTTTCCGGGCTGCCACCTTCCGTGTGGGACAAGGAGCCGGACGTTTGCCTTTTCGGGAACAGGCTCTGCCGAGGATGCGCACCGCGAGAGATTGCGTCTTTGGGAAAGCAGAGATCCCAAAACCTGTTGTGCCTGTGAATAGGCTGCAGGGGGAAGGTGAAGACCAGCAACAGCTTTCCGGGCTGCCACCTTCCGTGTGGGACAAGGAGCCGGACGTTTGCCTTTTCGGGAACAGGCTCTGCCGAGGATGCGCACCGTGAGATGTTCCTTCTCTGGGCAAGCACAGATCCCAAAACCTGTTGTGCCTGTGAATAGGCTGCAGGGGGAAGGTGAAGACCAGCAACAGCTTTCCGGGCTGCCACCTTCCGTGTGGGACAAGGAGCCGGACGTTTGCCTTTTCGGGAACAGGCTCTGCCGAGGATGCGCACCGTGAGATGTTCCTTCTCTGGGCAAGCACAGATCCCCAAACCTGTTGTGCCTGTGAATAGGCTGCAGGGGGAAGGTGAAGACCAGCAACAGCTTTCCGGGCTGCCACCTTCCGTGTGGGACAAGGAGCCGGACGTTTGCCTTTTCGGGAACAGGCTCTGCCGAGGATTAGCACCGTGAGATGTTCCTTCTCTGGGCAAGCACAGATCCCAAAACCTGTTGTGCCTGTGAATAGGCTGCAGGGGGAAGGTGAAGACCAGCAACAGCTTTCCGGGCTGCCACCTTCCGTGTGGGACAAGGAGCCGGACGTTTGCCTTTTCGGGAACAGGCTCTGCCGAGGATGCGCACCGTGAGATGTTCCTTCTCTGGGCAAGCACAGATCCCAAAACCTGTTGTGCCTGTGACTAGGCTGCAGGGGGAAGGTGAAGACCAGCAACAGCTTTCAGGGCTGCCACCTTCCGTGTGGGACAAGGAGCCGGACGTTTGCCTTTTCGGGAACAGGCTCTGCCGAGGATGCGCACCGCGAGAGATTGCGTCTTTGGGAAAGCAGAGATCCCAAAACCTGTTGTGCCTGTGAATAGGCTGCAGGGGGAAGGTGAAGACCAGCAACAGCTTTCCGGGCTGCCACCTTCCGTGTGGGACAAGGAGCCGGACGTTTGCCTTTTCGGGAACAGGCTCTGCCGAGGATGCGCACCGTGAGATGTTCCTTCTCTGGGCATGCACAGATCCCAAAACCTGTTGTGCCTGTGAATAGGCTGCAGGGGGAAGGTGAAGACCAGCAAGAGCTTTCCAGGCTGCCACCTTCCGTGTGGGACAAGGAGCCGGACGTTTGCCTTTTCGGGAACAGGCTCTGCCGAGGATGCGCACCGTGAGATGTTCCTTCTGTGGGCAAGCACAGATCCCAAAACCTGTTGTGCCTGTGAATAGGCTGCAGGGGGAAGGTGAAGACCAGCAACAGCTTTCCGGGCTGCCACCTTCCGTGTGGGACAAGGAGCCGGACGTTTGCCTTTTCGGGAACACGCTCTGCCGAGGATGCGCACCGTGAGATGTTCCTTCTCTGGGCAAGCACAGATCCCAAAACCTGTTGTGCCTGTGAATAGGCTGCAGGGGGAAGGTGAAGACCAGCAACAGCTTTCCGGGCTGCCACCTTCCGTGTGGGACAAGGAGCCGGACGTTTGCCTGTTCGGGAACAGGCTCTGCCGAGGATGCGCACCGTGAGATGTTCCTTCTCTGGGCAAGCACAGATCCCAAAACCTGTTGTGCCTGTGAATAGGCTGCAGGGGGAAGGTGAAGACCAGCAACAGCTTTCAGGGCTGCCACCTTCCGTGTGGGACAAGGAGCCGGACGTTTGCCTTTTCGGGAACAGGCTCTGCCGAGGATGCGCACCGTGAGAGATTGCGTCTTTGGGAAAGCAGAGATTCCCAGTGCGGTGGTGCCTGTGAATAGGCTGCAGGGGGAAGGTGAAGACCAGCAACAGCTTTCCGGGCTGCCACCTTCCGTGTGGGACAAGGAGCCGGACGTTTGCCTTTTCGGGAACAGGCTCTGCCGAGGATGCGCACCGCGAGAGATTGCGTCTTTGGGAAAGCAGAGATCCCAAAACCTGTTGTGCCTGTGAATAGGCTGCAGGGGGAAGGTGAAGACCAGCAACAGCTTTCCGGGCTGCCACCTTCCGTGTGGGACAAGGAGCCGGACGTTTGCCTTTTCGGGAACAGGCTCTGCCGAGGATGCGCACCGTGAGATGTTCCTTCTCTGGGCAAGCACAGATCCCAAAACCTGTTGTGCCTGTGAATAGGCTGCAGGGGGAAGGTGAAGACCAGCAACAGCTTTCAGGGCTGCCACCTTCCGTGTGGGACAAGGAGCCGGACGTTTGCCTTTTCGGGAACAGGCTCTGCCGAGGATGCGCACCGTGAGATGTTCCTTCTCTGGGCAAGCACAGATCCCAAAACCTGTTGTGCCTGTGAATAGGCTGCAGGGGGAAGGTGAAGACCAGCAACAGCTTTCCGGGCTGCCACCTTCCGTGTGGGACAAGGAGCCGGACGTTTGCCTTTTCGGGAACAGGCTCTGCCGAGGATGCGCACCGTGAGATGTTCCTTCTCTGGGCATGCACAGATCCCAAAACCTGTTGTGCCTGTGAATAGGCTGCACGGGGAAGGTGAAGACCAGCAACAGCTTTCAGGGCTGCCACCTTCCGTGTGGGACAAGGAGCCGGACGTTTGCCTTTTCGGGAACAGGCTCTGCCGAGGATGCGCACCGTGAGATGTTCCTTCTCTGGGCAAGCACAGATCCCCAAACCTGTTGTGCCTGTGAATAGGCTGCAGGGGGAAGGTGAAAGACCAGCAACAGCTTTCCGGGCTGCCACCTTCCGTGTGGGACAAGGAGCCGGACGTTTGCCTTTTCGGGAACAGGCTCTGCCGAGGATGCGCACCGTGAGAGATTGCGTCTATGGGAAAGCAGAGATTCCCAGTGCGGTGGTGCCTGTGAATAGGCTGCAGGGGGAAGGTGAAGACCAGCAAGAGCTTTCCGGGCTGCCACCTTCCGTGTGGGACAAGGAGCCGGACGTTTGCCTTTTCGGGAACACGCTCTGCCGAGGATGCGCACCGTGAGATGTTCCTTCTCTGGGCAAGCACAGATCCCAAAACCTGTTGTGCCTGTGAACAGGCTGCAGGGGGAAGGTGAAGACCAGCAACAGCTTTCCGGGCTGCCACCTTCCGTGTGGGACAAGGAGCCGGACGTTTGCCTTTTCGGGAACAGGCTCTGCCGAGGATGCGCACCGTGAGATGTTCCTTCTCTGGGCAAGCACAGATCCCCAAACCTGTTGTGCCTGTGAATAGGCTGCAGGGGGAAGGTGAAGACCAGCAACAGCTTTCAGGGCTGCCACCTTCCGTGTGGGACAAGGAGCCGGACGTTTGCCTTTTCGGGAACAGGCTCTGCCGAGGATGCGCACCGCGAGAGATTGCGTCTTTGGGCAAGCAGAGAACCCAAAACCTGTTGTGCCTGTGAATAGGCTGCAGGGGGAAGGTGAAGACCAGCAACAGCTTTCCGGGCTGCCACCTTCCTTGTGGGACAAGGAGCCGGACGTTTGCCTTTTCGGGAACAGGCTCTGCCGAGGATGCGCACCGTGAGATGTTCCTTCTCTGGGCAAGCACAGATCCCAAAACCTGTTGTGCCTGTGAATAGGCTGCAGGGGGAAGGTGAAGACCAGCAACAGCTTTCAGGGCTGCCACCTTCCGTGTGGGACAAGGAGCCGGACGTTTGCCTTTTCGGGAACAGGCTCTGCCGAGGATGCGCACCGCGAGAGATTGCGTCTTTGGGAAAGCAGAGATCCCAAAACCTGTTGTGCCTGTGAATAGGCTGCAGGGGGAAGGTGAAGACCAGCAACAGCTTTCCGGGCTGCCACCTTCCGTGTGGGACAAGGAGCCGGACGTTTGCCTTTTCGGGAACAGGCTCTGCCGAGGATGCGCACCGTGAGATGTTCCTTCTCTGGGCATGCACAGATCCCAAAACCTGTTGTGCCTGTGAATAGGCTGCAGGGGGAAGGTGAAGACCAGCAACAGCTTTCCGGGCTGCCACCTTCCGTGTGGGACAAGGAGCCGGACGTTTGCCTTTTCGGGAACAGGCTCTGCCGAGGATGCGCACCGTGAGATGTTCCTTCTCTGGGCAAGCACAGATCCCAAAACCTGTTGTGCCTGTGAATAGGCTGCAGGGGGAAGGTGAAGACCAGCAACAGCTTTCCGGGCTGCCACCTTCCGTGTGGGACAAGGAGCCGGACGTTTGCCTTTTCGGGAACAGGCTCTGCCGAGGATGCGCACCGTGAGATGTTCCTTCTCTGGGCAAGCACAGATCCCCAAACCTGTTGTGCCTGTGAATAGGCTGCAGGGGGAAGGTGAAAGACCAGCAACAGCTTTCCGGGCTGCCACCTTCCGTGTGGGACAAGGAGCCGGACGTTTGCCTTTTCGGGAACAGGCTCTGCCGAGGATGCGCACCGTGAGATGTTCCTTCTCTGGGCAAGCACAGATCCCAAACCTGTTGTGCCTGTGAATAGGCCTGCAGGGGGAAGGTGAAGACCAGCAACAGCTTTCCGGGCTGCCACCTTCCGTGTGGGACAAGGAGCCGGACGTTTGCCTTTTCGGGAACAGGCTCTGCCGAGGATGCGCACCGTGAGATGTTCCTTCTCTGGGCAAGCACAGATCCCCAAACCTGTTGTGCCTGTGAATAGGCTGCAGGGGGAAGGTGAAGACCAGCAACAGCTTTCCGGGCTGCCACCTTCCGTGTGGGACAAGGAGCCGGACGTTTGCCTTTTCGGGAACAGGCTCTGCCGAGGATGCGCACCGTGAGATGTTCCTTCTCTGGGCAAGCACAGATCCCAAAACCTGTTGTGCCTGTGAATAGGCTGCAGGGGGAAGGTGAAGACCAGCAACAGCTTTCCGGGCTGCCACCTTCCGTGTGGGACAAGGAGCCGGACGTTTGCCTTTTCGGGAACAGGCTCTGCCGAGGATGCGCACCGTGAGATGTTCCTTCTCTGGGCAAGCACAGATCCCAAAACCTGTTGTGCCTGTGAATAGGCTGCAGGGGGAAGGTGAAGACCAGCAACAGCTTTCCGGGCTGCCACCTTCCGTGTGGGACAAGGAGCCGGACGTTTGCCTTTTCGGGAACAGGCTCTGCCGAGGATGCGCACCGTGAGATGTTCCTTCTCTGGGCAAGCACAGATCCCCAAACCTGTTGTGCCTGTGAATAGGCTGCAGGGGGAAGGTGAAGACCAGCAACAGCTTTCCGGGCTGCCACCTTCCGTGTGGGACAAGGAGCCGGACGTTTGCCTTTTCGGGAACAGGCTCTGCCGAGGATTAGCACCGTGAGATGTTCCTTCTCTGGGCAAGCACAGATCCCAAAACCTGTTGTGCCTGTGAATAGGCTGCAGGGGGAAGGTGAAGACCAGCAACAGCTTTCAGGGCTGCCACCTTCCGTGTGGGACAAGGAGCCGGACGTTTGCCTTTTCGGGAACAGGCTCTGCCGAGGATGCGCACCGTGAGATGTTCCTTCTCTGGGCAAGCACAGATCCCAAAACCTGTTGTGCCTGTGACTAGGCTGCAGGGGGAAGGTGAAGACCAGCAACAGCTTTCAGGGCTGCCACCTTCCGTGTGGGACAAGGAGCCGGACGTTTGCCTTTTCGGGAACAGGCTCTGCCGAGGATGCGCACCGCGAGAGATTGCGTCTTTGGGAAAGCAGAGATCCCAAAACCTGTTGTGCCTGTGAATAGGCTGCAGGGGGAAGGTGAAGACCAGCAACAGCTTTCCGGGCTGCCACCTTCCGTGTGGGACAAGGAGCCGGACGTTTGCCTTTTCGGGAACAGGCTCTGCCGAGGATGCGCACCGTGAGATGTTCCTTCTCTGGGCATGCACAGATCCCAAAACCTGTTGTGCCTGTGAATAGGCTGCAGGGGGAAGGTGAAGACCAGCAAGAGCTTTCCGGGCTGCCACCTTCCGTGTGGGACAAGGAGCCGGACGTTTGCCTTTTCGGGAACAGGCTCTGCCGAGGATGCGCACCGTGAGATGTTCCTTCTGTGGGCAAGCACAGATCCCAAAACCTGTTGTGCCTGTGAATAGGCTGCAGGGGGAAGGTGAAGACCAGCAACAGCTTTCAGGGCTGCCACCTTCCGTGTGGGACAAGGAGCCGGACGTTTGCCTTTTCGGGAACACGCTCTGCCGAGGATGCGCACCGTGAGATGTTCCTTCTCTGGGCAAGCAGAGATCCCAAAACCTGTTGTGCCTGTGAATAGGCTGCAGGGGGAAGGTGAAGACCAGCAACAGCTTTCCGGGCTGCCACCTTCCGTGTGGGACAAGGAGCCGGACGTTTGCCTGTTCGGGAACAGGCTCTGCCGAGGATGCGCACCGTGAGATGTTCCTTCTCTGGGCAAGCACAGATCCCAAAACCTGTTGTGCCTGTGAATAGGCTGCAGGGGGAAGGTGAAGACCAGCAACAGCTTTCAGGGCTGCCACCTTCCGTGTGGGACAAGGAGCCGGACGTTTGCCTTTTCGGGAACAGGCTCTGCCGAGGATGCGCACCGTGAGAGATTGCGTCTTTGGGAAAGCAGAGATTCCCAGTGCGGTGGTGCCTGTGAATAGGCTGCAGGGGGAAGGTGAAGACCAGCAACAGCTTTCCGGGCTGCCACCTTCCGTGTGGGACAAGGAGCCGGACGTTTGCCTTTTCGGGAACAGGCTCTGCCGAGGATGCGCACCGCGAGAGATTGCGTCTTTGGGAAAGCAGAGATCCCAAAACCTGTTGTGCCTGTGAATAGGCTGCAGGGGGAAGGTGAAGACCAGCAACAGCTTTCCGGGCTGCCACCTTCCGTGTGGGACAAGGAGCCGGACGTTTGCCTTTTCGGGAACAGGCTCTGCCGAGGATGCGCACCGCGAGATGTTCCTTCTCTGGGCAAGCACAGATCCCAAAACCTGTTGTGCCTGTGAATAGGCTGCAGGGGGAAGGTGAAGACCAGCAACAGCTTTCCGGGCTGCCACCTTCCGTGTGGGACAAGGAGCCGGACGTTTGCCTTTTCGGGAACAGGCTCTGCCGAGGATGCGCACCGTGAGATGTTCCTTCTCTGGGCATGCACAGATCCCAAAACCTGTTGTGCCTGTGAATAGGCTGCAGGGGGAAGGTGAAGACCAGCAACAGCTTTCCGGGCTGCCACCTTCCGTGTGGGACAAGGAGCCGGACGTTTGCCTTTTCGGGAACAGGCTCTGCCGAGGATGCGCACCGTGAGATGTTCCTTCTCTGGGCATGCACAGATCCCAAAACCTGTTGTGCCTGTGAATAGGCTGCACGGGGAAGGTGAAGACCAGCAACAGCTTTCAGGGCTGCCACCTTCCGTGTGGGACAAGGAGCCGGACGTTTGCCTTTTCGGGAACAGGCTCTGCCGAGGATGCGCACCGTGAGATGTTCCTTCTCTGGGCAAGCACAGATCCCAAAACCTGTTGTGCCTGTGAATAGGCTGCAGGGGGAAGGTGAAAGACCAGCAACAGCTTTCCGGGCTGCCACCTTCCGTGTGGGACAAGGAGCCGGACGTTTGCCTTTTCGGGAACAGGCTCTGCCGAGGATGCGCACCGTGAGAGATTGCGTCTATGGGAAAGCAGAGATTCCCAGTGCGGTGGTGCCTGTGAATAGGCTGCAGGGGGAAGGTGAAGACCAGCAAGAGCTTTCCGGGCTGCCACCTTCCGTGTGGGACAAGGAGCCGGACGTTTGCCTTTTCGGGAACACGCTCTGCCGAGGATGCGCACCGTGAGATGTTCCTTCTCTGGGCAAGCACAGATCCCAAAACCTGTTGTGCCTGTGAACAGGCTGCAGGGGGAAGGTGAAGACCAGCAACAGCTTTCCGGGCTGCCACCTTCCGTGTGGGACAAGGAGCCGGACGTTTGCCTTTTCGGGAACAGGCTCTGCCGAGGATGCGCACCGTGAGATGTTCCTTCTCTGGGCAAGCACAGATCCCCAAACCTGTTGTGCCTGTGAATAGGCTGCAGGGGGAAGGTGAAGACCAGCAACAGCTTTCCGGGCTGCCACCTTCCGTGTGGGACAAGGAGCCGGACGTTTGCCTTTTCGGGAACAGGCTCTGCCGAGGATGCGCACCGCGAGAGATTGCGTCTTTGGGCAAGCAGAGAACCCAAAACCTGTTGTGCCTGTGAATAGGCTGCAGGGGGAAGGTGAAGACCAGCAACAGCTTTCCGGGCTGCCACCTTCCTTGTGGGACAAGGAGCCGGACGTTTGCCTTTTCGGGAACAGGCTCTGCCGAGGATGCGCACCGTGAGATGTTCCTTCTCTGGGCAAGCACAGATCCCAAAACCTGTTGTGCCTGTGAATAGGCTGCAGGGGGAAGGTGAAGACCAGCAACAGCTTTCAGGGCTGCCACCTTCCGTGTGGGACAAGGAGCCGGACGTTTGCCTTTTCGGGAACAGGCTCTGCCGAGGATGCGCACCGCGAGAGATTGCGTCTTTGGGAAAGCAGAGATCCCAAAACCTGTTGTGCCTGTGAATAGGCTGCAGGGGGAAGGTGAAGACCAGCAACAGCTTTCCGGGCTGCCACCTTCCGTGTGGGACAAGGAGCCGGACGTTTGCCTTTTCGGGAACAGGCTCTGCCGAGGATGCGCACCGTGAGATGTTCCTTCTCTGGGCATGCACAGATCCCAAAACCTGTTGTGCCTGTGAATAGGCTGCAGGGGGAAGGTGAAGACCAGCAACAGCTTTCCGGGCTGCCACCTTCCGTGTGGGACAAGGAGCCGGACGTTTGCCTTTTCGGGAACAGGCTCTGCCGAGGATGCGCACCGTGAGATGTTCCTTCTCTGGGCAAGCACAGATCCCAAAACCTGTTGTGCCTGTGAATAGGCTGCAGGGGGAAGGTGAAGACCAGCAACAGCTTTCCGGGCTGCCACCTTCCGTGTGGGACAAGGAGCCGGACGTTTGCCTTTTCGGGAACAGGCTCTGCCGAGGATGCGCACCGTGAGATGTTCCTTCTCTGGGCAAGCACAGATCCCCAAACCTGTTGTGCCTGTGAATAGGCTGCAGGGGGAAGGTGAAAGACCAGCAACAGCTTTCCGGGCTGCCACCTTCCGTGTGGGACAAGGAGCCGGACGTTTGCCTTTTCGGGAACAGGCTCTGCCGAGGATGCGCACCGTGAGATGTTCCTTCTCTGGGCAAGCACAGATCCCAAACCTGTTGTGCCTGTGAATAGGCTGCAGGGGGAAGGTGAAGACCAGCAACAGCTTTCCGGGCTGCCACCTTCCGTGTGGGACAAGGAGCCGGACGTTTGCCTTTTCGGGAACAGGCTCTGCCGAGGATGCGCACCGTGAGATGTTCCTTCTCTGGGCAAGCACAGATCCCAAAACCTGTTGTGCCTGTGAATAGGCTGCAGGGGGAAGGTGAAGACCAGCAAGAGCTTTCAGGGCTGCCACCTTCCGTGTGGGACAAGGAGCCGGACGTTTGCCTTTTCGGGAACAGGCTCTGCCGAGGATGCGCACCGTGAGAGATTGCGTCTTTGGGAAAGCACAGATCCCCAAACCTGTTGTGCCTGTGAATAGGCTGCAGGGGGAAGGTGAAGACCAGCAACAGCTTTCCGGGCTGCCACCTTCCGTGTGGGACAAGGAGCCGGACGTTTGCCTTTTCGGGAACAGGCTCTGCCGAGGATGCGCACCGTGAGATGTTCCTTCTCTGGGCAAGCACAGATCCCAAAACCTGTTGTGCCTGTGAATAGGCTGCAGGGGGAAGGTGAAGACCAGCAACAGCTTTCCGGGCTGCCACCTTCCGTGTGGGACAAGGAGCCGGACGTTTGCCTTTTCGGGAACAGGCTTGCCGAGGATGCGCACCGTGAGATGTTCCTTCTCTGCGCAAGCACAGATCCCCAAACCTGTTGTGCCTGTGAATAGGCTGCAGGGGGAAGGTGAAGACCAGCAACAGCTTTCAGGGCTGCCACCTTCCGTGTGGGACAAGGAGCCGGACGTTTGCCTTTTCGGGAACAGGCTCTGCCGAGGATGCGCACCGCGAGAGATTGCGTCTTTGGGCAAGCACAGATCCCAAAACCTGTTGTGCCTGTGAATAGGCTGCAGGGGGAAGGTGAAGACCAGCAACAGCTTTCCGGGCTGCCACCTTCCATGTGGGACAAGGAGCCGGACGTTTGCCTTTTCGGGAACAGGCTCTGCCGAGGATGCGCACCGTGAGATGTTCCTTCTCTGGGCAAGCACAGATCCCAAAACCTGTTGTGCCTGTGAATAGGCTGCAGGGGGAAGGTGAAGACCAGCAACAGCTTTCCGGGCTGCCACCTTCCGTGTGGGACAAGGAGCCGGACGTTTGCCTTTTCGGGAACAGGCTCTGCCGAGGATGCGCACCGTGAGATGTTCCTTCTGTGGGCAAGCACAGATCCCAAAACCTGTTGTGCCTGTGAATAGGCTGCAGGGGGAAGGTGAAGACCAGCAACAGCTTTCCGGGCTGCCACCTTCCGTGTGGGACAAGGAGCCGGACGTTTGCCTTTTCGGGAACAGGCTCTGCCGAGGATGCGCACCGTGAGATGTTCCTTCTCTGGGCAAGCACAGATCCCAAAACCTGTTGTGCCTGTGAACAGGCTGCAGGGGGAAGGTGAAGACCAGCAACAGCTTTCCGGGCTGCCACCTTCCGTGTGGGACAAGGAGCCGGACGTTTGCCTTTTCGGGAACAGGCTCTGCCGAGGATGCGCACCGTGAGATGTTCCTTCTCTGGGCAAGCACAGATCCCAAAACCTGTTGTGCCTGTGAATAGGCTGCAGGGGGAAGGTGAAGACCAGCAACAGCTTTCCGGGCTGCCACCTTCCGTGTGGGACAAGGAGCCGGACGTTTGCCTTTTCGGGAACAGGCTCTGCCGAGGATGCGCACCGCGAGAGATTGCGTCTTTGGGAAAGCAGAGATCCCATAACCTGTTGTGCCTGTGAATAGGCTGCAGGGGGAAGGTGAAGACCAGCAACAGCTTTCCGGGCTGCCACCTTCCGTGTGGGACAAGGAGCCGGACGTTTGCCTTTTCGGGAACAGGCTCTGCCGAGGATGCGCACCGTGAGATGTTCCTTCTGTGGGCAAGCACAGATCCCAAAACCTGTTGTGCCTGTGAATAGGCTGCAGGGGGAAGGTGAAGACCAGCAACAGCTTTCCGGGCTGCCACCTTCCGTGTGGGACAAGGAGCCGGACGTTTGCCTTTTCGGGAACAGGCTCTGCCGAGGATGCGCACCGTGAGATGTTCCTTCTCTGGGCAAGCACAGATCCCAAAACCTGTTGTGCCTGTGAATAGGCTGCAGGGGGAAGGTGAAGACCAGCAACAGCTTTCCGGGCTGCCACCTTCCGTGTGGGACAAGGAGCCGGACGTTTGCCTTTTTGGGAACACGCTCTGCCGAGGATGCGCACCGTGAGATGTTCCTTCTCTGGGCAAGCACAGATCCCAAAACCTGTTGTGCCTGTGAATAGGCTGCAGGGGGAAGGTGAAGACCAGCAACAGCTTTCAGGGCTGCCACCTTCCGTGTGGGACAAGGAGCCGGACGTTTGCCTTTTCGAAAACAGGCTCGCCGAGTATGCGCACCGCGAGAGATTGCGTCTTTGGGAAAGCAGAGATCCCCAAACCTGTTGTGCCTGTGAATAGGCTGCAGGGGGAAGGTGAAGACCAGCAACAGCTTTCCGGGCTGCCACCTTCCGTGTGGGACAAGGAGCCGGACGTTTGCCTTTTCGGGAACAGGCTCTGCCGAGGATGCGCACCGCAAGAGATTGCGTCTTTGGGAAAGCAGAGATCCCAAAACCTGTTGTGCCTGTGAATAGGCTGCAGGGGGAAGGTGAAGACCAGCAACAGCTTTCCAGGCTGCCACCTTCCGTGTGGGACAAGGAGCCGGACGTTTGCCTTTTCGGGAACAGGCTCTGCCGAGGATGCGCACCGTGAGATGTTCCTTCTCTGGGCAAGCACAGATCCCAAAACCTGTTGTGCCTGTGAATAGGCTGCAGGGGGAAGGTGAAGACCAGCAACAGCTTTCCGGGCTGCCACCTTCCGTGTGGGACAAGGAGCCGGACGTTTGCCTTTTCGGGAACAGGCTCTGCCGAGGATGCGCACCGTGAGATGTTCCTTCTCTGGGCAAGCACAGATCCCAAAACCTGTTGTGCCTGTGAATAGGCTGCAGGGGGAAGGTGAAGACCAGCAACAGCTTTCCGGGCTGCCACCTTCCGTGTGGGACAAGGAGCCGGACGTTTGCCTTTTCGGGAACAGGCTCTGCCGAGGATGCGCACCGTGAGATGTTCCTTCTCTGGGCAAGCACAGATCCCCAAACCTGTTGTGCCTGTGAATAGGCTGCAGGGGGAAGGTGAAAGACCAGCAACAGCTTTCCGGGCTGCCACCTTCCGTGTGGGACAAGGAGCCGGACGTTTGCCTTTTCGGGAACAGGCTCTGCCGAGGATGCGCACCGCGAGAGATTGCGTCTTTGGGCAAGCAGAGAACCCAAAACCTGTTGTGCCTGTGAATAGGCTGCAGGGGGAAGGTGAAGACCAGCAACAGCTTTCCGGGCTGCCACCTTCCTTGTGGGACAAGGAGCCGGACGTTTGCCTTTTCGGGAACAGGCTCTGCCGAGGATGCGCACCGTGAGATGTTCCTTCTCTGGGCAAGCACAGATCCCCAAACCTGTTGTGCCTGTGAATAGGCTGCAGGGGGAAGGTGAAGACCAGCAACAGCTTTCAGGGCTGCCACCTTCCGTGTGGGACAAGGAGCCGGACGTTTGCCTTTTCGGGAACAGGCTCTGCCGAGGATGCGCACCGCGAGAGATTGCGTCTTTGGGAAAGCAGAGATCCCAAAACCTGTTGTGCCTGTGAATAGGCTGCAGGGGGAAGGTGAAGACCAGCAACAGCTTTCCGGGCTGCCACCTTCCGTGTGGGACAAGGAGCCGGACGTTTGCCTTTTCGGGAACAGGCTCTGCCGAGGATGCGCACCGTGAGATGTTCCTTCTCTGGGCAAGCACAGATCCCCAAACCTGTTGTGCCTGTGAATAGGCTGCAGGGGGAAGGTGAAAGACCAGCAACAGCTTTCCGGGCTGCCACCTTCCGTGTGGGACAAGGAGCCGGACGTTTGCCTTTTCGGGAACAGGCTCTGCCGAGGATGCGCACCGCGAGAGATTGCGTCTTTGGGCAAGCAGAGAACCCAAAACCTGTTGTGCCTGTGAATAGGCTGCAGGGGGAAGGTGAAGACCAGCAACAGCTTTCCGGGCTGCCACCTTCCTTGTGGGACAAGGAGCCGGACGTTTGCCTTTTCGGGAACAGGCTCTGCCGAGGATGCGCACCGTGAGATGTTCCTTCTCTGGGCAAGCACAGATCCCCAAACCTGTTGTGCCTGTGAATAGGCTGCAGGGGGAAGGTGAAAGACCAGCAACAGCTTTCCGGGCTGCCACCTTCCGTGTGGGACAAGGAGCCGGACGTTTGCCTTTTCGGGAACAGGCTCTGCCGAGGATGCGCACCGTGAGATGTTCCTTCTCTGGGCAAGCACAGATCCCAAACCTGTTGTGCCTGTGAATAGGCTGCAGGGGGAAGGTGAAGACCAGCAACAGCTTTCCGGGCTGCCACCTTCCGTGTGGGACAAGGAGCCGGACGTTTGCCTTTTCGGGAACAGGCTCTGCCGAGGATGCGCACCGTGAGATGTTCCTTCTCTGGGCAAGCACAGATCCCAAAACCTGTTGTGCCTGTGAATAGGCTGCAGGGGGAAGGTGAAGACCAGCAAGAGCTTTCAGGGCTGCCACCTTCCGTGTGGGACAAGGAGCCGGACGTTTGCCTTTTCGGGAACAGGCTCTGCCGAGGATGCGCACCGTGAGAGATTGCGTCTTTGGGAAAGCACAGATCCCCAAACCTGTTGTGCCTGTGAATAGGCTGCAGGGGGAAGGTGAAGACCAGCAACAGCTTTCCGGGCTGCCACCTTCCGTGTGGGACAAGGAGCCGGACGTTTGCCTTTTCGGGAACAGGCTCTGCCGAGGATGCGCACCGTGAGATGTTCCTTCTCTGGGCAAGCACAGATCCCAAAACCTGTTGTGCCTGTGAATAGGCTGCAGGGGGAAGGTGAAGACCAGCAACAGCTTTCCGGGCTGCCACCTTCCGTGTGGGACAAGGAGCCGGACGTTTGCCTTTTCGGGAACAGGCTTGCCGAGGATGCGCACCGTGAGATGTTCCTTCTCTGGGCAAGCAGAGATCCCCAAACCTGTTGTGCCTGTGAATAGGCTGCAGGGGGAAGGTGAAGACCAGCAACAGCTTTCAGGGCTGCCACCTTCCGTGTGGGACAAGGAGCCGGACGTTTGCCTTTTCGGGAACAGGCTCTGCCGAGGATGCGCACCGCGAGAGATTGCGTCTTTGGGCAAGCACAGATCCCAAAACCTGTTGTGCCTGTGAATAGGCTGCAGGGGGAAGGTGAAGACCAGCAACAGCTTTCCGGGCTGCCACCTTCCATGTGGGACAAGGAGCCGGACGTTTGCCTTTTCGGGAACAGGCTCTGCCGAGGATGCGCACCGTGAGATGTTCCTTCTCTGGGCAAGCACAGATCCCAAAACCTGTTGTGCCTGTGAATAGGCTGCAGGGGGAAGGTGAAGACCAGCAACAGCTTTCCGGGCTGCCACCTTCCGTGTGGGACAAGGAGCCGGACGTTTGCCTTTTCGGGAACAGGCTCTGCCGAGGATGCGCACCGTGAGATGTTCCTTCTCTGGGCAAGCACAGATCCCAAAACCTGTTGTGCCTGTGAATAGGCTGCAGGGGGAAGGTGAAGACCAGCAACAGCTTTCAGGGCTGCCACCTTCCGTGTGGGACAAGGAGCCGGACGTTTGCCTTTTCGGGAACAGGCTCTGCCGAGGATGCGCACCGTGAGATGTTCCTTCTCTGGGCAAGCACAGATCCCAAAACCTGTTGTGCCTGTGAACAGGCTGCAGGGGGAAGGTGAAGACCAGCAACAGCTTTCCGGGCTGCCACCTTCCGTGTGGGACAAGGAGCCGGACGTTTGCCTTTTCGGGAACAGGCTCTGCCGAGGATGCGCACCGTGAGATGTTCCTTCTCTGGGCAAGCACAGATCCCAAAACCTGTTGTGCCTGTGACTAGGCTGCAGGGGGAAGGTGAAGACCAGCAACAGCTTTCCGGGCTGCCCCCTTCCGTGTGGGACAAGGAGCCGGACGTTTACCTTTTCGGGAACAGGCTCTGCCGAGGATGCGCACCGTGAGATGTTCCTTCTCTGGGCAAGCACAGATCCCAGAACCTGTTGTGCCTGTGAATAGGCTGCAGGGGGAAGGTGAAGACCAGCAACAGCTTTCCGGGCTGCCACCTTCCGTGTGGGACAAGGAGCCGGACGTTTGCCTTTTCGGGAACAGGCTCTGCCGAGGATGCGCACCGTGAGATGTTCCTTCTCTGGGCAAGCACAGATCCCAAAACCTGTTGTGCCTGTGAATAGGCTGCAGGGGGAAGGTGAAGACCAGCAACAGCTTTCCGGGCTGCCACCTTCCGTGTGGGACAAGGAGCCGGACGTTTGCCTTTTCGGGAACAGGCTCTGCCGAGGATGCGCACCGCGAGAGATTGCGTCTTTGGGAAAGCAGAGATCCCAAAACCTGTTGTGCCTGTGAATAGGCTGCAGGGGGAAGGTGAAGACCAGCAACAGCTTTCCGGGCTGCCACCTTCCGTGTGGGACAAGGAGCCGGACGTTTGCCTTTTCGGGAACAGGCTCTGCCGAGGATGCGCACCGTGAGATGTTCCTTCTGTGGGCAAGCACAGATCCCAAAACCTGTTGTGCCTGTGAATAGGCTGCAGGGGGAAGGTGAAGACCAGCAACAGCTTTCCGGGCTGCCACCTTCCGTGTGGGACAAGGAGCCGGACGTTTGCCTTTTCGGGAACAGGCTCTGCCGAGGATGCGCACCGTGAGATGTTCCTTCTCTGGGCAAGCAGAGATCCCAAAACCCTGTTGTGCCTGTGAATAGGCTGCAGGGGGAAGGTGAAGACCAGCAACAGCTTTCCGGGCTGCCACCTTCCGTGTGGGACAAGGAGCCGGACGTTTGCCTTTTCGGGAACAGGCTCTGCCGAGGATGCGCACCGTGAGATGTTCCTTCTCTGGGCAAGCACAGATCCCAAAACCTGTTGTGCCTGTGAATAGGCTGCAGGGGGAAGGTGAAGACCAGCAACAGCTTTCCGGGCTGCCACCTTCCGTGTGGGACAAGGAGCCGGACGTTTGCCTTTTCGAAAACAGGCTCGCCGAGTATGCGCACCGCGAGAGATTGCGTCTTTGGGCAAGCACAGATCCCCAAACCTGTTGTGCCTGTGAATAGGCTGCAGGGGGAAGGTGAAGACCAGCAACAGCTTTCCGGGCTGCCACCTTCCGTGTGGGACAAGGAGCCGGACGTTTGCCTTTTCGGGAACAGGCTCTGCCGAGGATGCGCACCGCAAGAGATTGCGTCTTTGGGAAAGCAGAGATCCCAAAACCTGTTGTGCCTGTGAATAGGCTGCAGGGGGAAGGTGAAGACCAGCAACAGCTTTCCAGGCTGCCACCTTCCGTGTGGGACAAGGAGCCGGACGTTTGCCTTTTCGGGAACAGGCTCTGCCGAGGATGCGCACCGTGAGATGTTCCTTCTCTGGGCAAGCACAGATCCCAAAACCTGTTGTGCCTGTGAATAGGCTGCAGGGGGAAGGTGAAGACCAGCAACAGCTTTCCGGGCTGCCACCTTCCGTGTGGGACAAGGAGCCGGACGTTTGCCTTTTCGGGAACAGGCTCTGCCGAGGATGCGCACCGTGAGATGTTCCTTCTCTGGGCAAGCACAGATCCCAAAACCTGTTGTGCCTGTGAATAGGCTGCAGGGGGAAGGTGAAGACCAGCAACAGCTTTCCGGGCTGCCACCTTCCGTGTGGGACAAGGAGCCGGACGTTTGCCTTTTCGGGAACAGGCTCTGCCGAGGATGCGCACCGTGAGATGTTCCTTCTCTGGGCAAGCACAGATCCCAAAACCTGTTGTGCCTGTGAATAGGCTGCAGGGGGAAGGTGAAAGACCAGCAACAGCTTTCCGGGCTGCCACCTTCCGTGTGGGACAAGGAGCCGGACGTTTGCCTTTTCGGGAACAGGCTCTGCCGAGGATGCGCACCGTGAGAGATTGCGTCTATGGGAAAGCAGAGATTCCCAGTGCGGTGGTGCCTGTGAATAGGCTGCAGGGGGAAGGTGAAGACTAGCAACAGCTTTCAGGGCTGCCACCTTCCGTGTGGGACAAGGAGCCGGACGTTTGCCTTTTCGGGAACAGGCTCTGCCGAGGATGCGCACCGTGAGATGTTCCTTCTCTGGGCAAGCACAGATCCCAAAACCTGTTGTGCCTGTGAATAGGCTGCAGGGGGAAGGTGAAGACCAGCAACAGCTTTCCGGGCTGCCACCTTCCGTGTGGGACAAGGAGCCGGACGTTTGCCTTTTCGGGAACAGGCTCTGCCGAGGATGCGCACCGTGAGATGTTCCTTCTCTGGGCAAGCACAGATCCCAAAACCTGTTGTGCCTGTGAATAGGCTGCAGGGGGAAGGTGAAGACCAGCAACAGCTTTCCGGGCTGCCACCTTCCGTGTGGGACAAGGAGCCGGACGTTTGCCTTTTCGGGAACAGGCTCTGCCGAGGATGCGCACCGTGAGATGTTCCTTCTCTGGGCAAGCACAGATCCCAAAACCTGTTGTGCCTGTGAATAGGCTGCAGGGGGAAGGTGAAAGACCAGCAACAGCTTTCCGGGCTGCCAACTTCCGTGTGGGACAAGGAGCCGGACGTTTGCCTTTTCGGGAACAGGCTCTGCCGAGGATGCGCACCGTGAGAGATTGCGTCTTTGGGAAAGCAGAGATTCCCAGTGCGGTGGTGCCTGTGAATAGGCTGCAGGGGGAAGGTGAAGACCAGCAAGAGCTTTCCGGGCTGCCACCTTCCGTGTGGGACAAGGAGCCGGACGTTTGCCTTTTCGGGAACAGGCTCTGCCGAGGATGCGCACCGTGAGATGTTCCTTCTCTGGGCATGCACAGATCCCAAAACCTGTTGTGCCTGTGAATAGGCTGCAGGGGGAAGGTGAAGACCAGCAACAGCTTTCCGGGCTGCCACCTTCCGTGTGGGACAAGGAGCCGGACGTTTGCCTTTTCGGGAACAGGCTCTGCCGAGGATGCGCACCGTGAGATGTTCCTTCTCTGGGCAAGCACAGATCCCCAAACCTGTTGTGCCTGTGAATAGGCTGCAGGGGGAAGGTGAAGACCAGCAACAGCTTTCCGGGCTGCCACCTTCCGTGTGGGACAAGGAGCCGGACGTTTGCCTTTTCGGGAACAGGCTCTGCCGAGGATGCGCACCGTGAGATGTTCCTTCTCTGGGCAAGCACAGATCCCAAAACCTGTTGTGCCTGTGAATAGGCTGCAGGGGGAAGGTGAAAGACCAGCAACAGCTTTCCGGGCTGCCACCTTCCGTGTGGGACAAGGAGCCGGACGTTTGCCTTTTCGGGAACAGGCTCTGCCGAGGATGCGCACCGTGAGATGTTCCTTCTCTGGGCAAGCACAGATCCCCAAACCTGTTGTGCCTGTGAATAGGCTGCAGGGGGAAGGTGAAGACCAGCAACAGCTTTCCGGGCTGCCACCTTCCGTGTGGGACAAGGAGCCGGACGTTTGCCTTTTCGGGAACAGGCTCT
Organism: Haliaeetus albicilla; assembly: GCF_947461875.1. Lineage (NCBI taxonomy): Eukaryota > Metazoa > Chordata > Aves > Accipitriformes > Accipitridae > Haliaeetus > Haliaeetus albicilla. The sequence goes on along the minus strand of NW_027212431.1, from coordinate 403,485 downwards.
GCCGAGGATGCGCACCGTGAGATGTTCCTTCTCTGGGCAAGCACAGATCCCCAAACCTGTTGTGCCTGTGAATAGGCTGCAGGGGGAAGGTGAAGACCAGCAACAGCTTTCCGGGCTGCCACCTTCCGTGTGGGACAAGGAGCCGGACGTTTGCCTTTTCGGGAACAGGCTCTGCCGAGGATGCGCACCGTGAGATGTTCCTTCTCTGGGCAAGCACAGATCCCAAAACCTGTTGTGCCTGTGAATAGGCTGCAGGGGGAAGGTGAAAGACCAGCAACAGCTTTCCGGGCTGCCACCTTCCGTGTGGGACAAGGAGCCGGACGTTTGCCTTTTCGGGAACAGGCTCTGCCGAGGATGCGCACCGTGAGAGATTGCGTCTATGGGAAAGCAGAGATTCCCAGTGCGGTGGTGCCTGTGAATAGGCTGCAGGGGGAAGGTGAAGACTAGCAACAGCTTTCCGGGCTGCCACCTTCCGTGTGGGACAAGGAGCCGGACGTTTGCCTTTTCGGGAACAGGCTCTGCCGAGGATGCGCACCGCAAGAGATTGCGTCTTTGGGAAAGCAGAGATCCCAAAACCTGTTGTGCCTGTGAATAGGCTGCAGGGGGAAGGTGAAGACCAGCAACAGCTTTCCAGGCTGCCACCTTCCGTGTGGGACAAGGAGCCGGACGTTTGCCTTTTCGGGAACAGGCTCTGCCGAGGATGCGCACCGTGAGATGTTCCTTCTCTGGGCAAGCACAGATCCCCAAACCTGTTGTGCCTGTGAATAGGCTGCAGGGGGAAGGTGAAGACCAGCAACAGCTTTCCGGGCTGCCACCTTCCGTGTGGGACAAGGAGCCGGACGTTTGCCTTTTCGGGAACAGGCTCTGCCGAGGATGCGCACCGTGAGAGATTGCGTCTATGGGAAAGCAGAGATTCCCAGTGCGGTGGTGCCTGTGAATAGGCTGCAGGGGGAAGGTGAAGACTAGCAACAGCTTTCAGGGCTGCCACCTTCCGTGTGGGACAAGGAGCCGGACGTTTGCCTTTTCGGGAACAGGCTCTGCCGAGGATGCGCACCGTGAGATGTTCCTTCTCTGGGCAAGCACAGATCCCAAAACCTGTTGTGCCTGTGAATAGGCTGCAGGGGGAAGGTGAAGACCAGCAACAGCTTTCCGGGCTGCCACCTTCCGTGTGGGACAAGGAGCCGGACGTTTGCCTTTTCGGGAACAGGCTCTGCCGAGGATGCGCACCGTGAGATGTTCCTTCTCTGGGCAAGCACAGATCCCAAAACCTGTTGTGCCTGTGAATAGGCTGCAGGGGGAAGGTGAAGACCAGCAACAGCTTTCCGGGCTGCCACCTTCCGTGTGGGACAAGGAGCCGGACGTTTGCCTTTTCGGGAACAGGCTCTGCCGAGGATGCGCACCGTGAGATGTTCCTTCTCTGGGCAAGCACAGATCCCAAAACCTGTTGTGCCTGTGAATAGGCTGCAGGGGGAAGGTGAAAGACCAGCAACAGCTTTCCGGGCTGCCAACTTCCGTGTGGGACAAGGAGCCGGACGTTTGCCTTTTCGGGAACAGGCTCTGCCGAGGATGCGCACCGTGAGAGATTGCGTCTTTGGGAAAGCAGAGATTCCCAGTGCGGTGGTGCCTGTGAATAGGCTGCAGGGGGAAGGTGAAGACCAGCAAGAGCTTTCCGGGCTGCCACCTTCCGTGTGGGACAAGGAGCCGGACGTTTGCCTTTTCGGGAACAGGCTCTGCCGAGGATGCGCACCGTGAGATGTTCCTTCTCTGGGCATGCACAGATCCCAAAACCTGTTGTGCCTGTGAATAGGCTGCAGGGGGAAGGTGAAGACCAGCAACAGCTTTCCGGGCTGCCACCTTCCGTGTGGGACAAGGAGCCGGACGTTTGCCTTTTCGGGAACAGGCTCTGCCGAGGATGCGCACCGTGAGATGTTCCTTCTCTGGGCAAGCACAGATCCCCAAACCTGTTGTGCCTGTGAATAGGCTGCAGGGGGAAGGTGAAGACCAGCAACAGCTTTCCGGGCTGCCACCTTCCGTGTGGGACAAGGAGCCGGACGTTTGCCTTTTCGGGAACAGGCTCTGCCGAGGATGCGCACCGTGAGATGTTCCTTCTCTGGGCAAGCACAGATCCCAAAACCTGTTGTGCCTGTGAATAGGCTGCAGGGGGAAGGTGAAAGACCAGCAACAGCTTTCCGGGCTGCCACCTTCCGTGTGGGACAAGGAGCCGGACGTTTGCCTTTTCGGGAACAGGCTCTGCCGAGGATGCGCACCGTGAGATGTTCCTTCTCTGGGCAAGCACAGATCCCCAAACCTGTTGTGCCTGTGAATAGGCTGCAGGGGGAAGGTGAAGACCAGCAACAGCTTTCCGGGCTGCCACCTTCCGTGTGGGACAAGGAGCCGGACGTTTGCCTTTTCGGGAACAGGCTCTGCCGAGGATGCGCACCGTGAGATGTTCCTTCTCTGGGCAAGCACAGATCCCCAAACCTGTTGTGCCTGTGAATAGGCTGCAGGGGGAAGGTGAAGACCAGCAACAGCTTTCCGGGCTGCCACCTTCCGTGTGGGACAAGGAGCCGGACGTTTGCCTTTTCGGGAACAGGCTCTGCCGAGGATGCGCACCGTGAGATGTTCCTTCTCTGGGCAAGCACAGATCCCAAAACCTGTTGTGCCTGTGAATAGGCTGCAGGGGGAAGGTGAAAGACCAGCAACAGCTTTCCGGGCTGCCACCTTCCGTGTGGGACAAGGAGCCGGACGTTTGCCTTTTCGGGAACAGGCTCTGCCGAGGATGCGCACCGTGAGAGATTGCGTCTATGGGAAAGCAGAGATTCCCAGTGCGGTGGTGCCTGTGAATAGGCTGCAGGGGGAAGGTGAAGACTAGCAACAGCTTTCCGGGCTGCCACCTTCCGTGTGGGACAAGGAGCCGGACGTTTGCCTTTTCGGGAACAGGCTCTGCCGAGGATGCGCACCGCAAGAGATTGCGTCTTTGGGAAAGCAGAGATCCCAAAACCTGTTGTGCCTGTGAATAGGCTGCAGGGGGAAGGTGAAGACCAGCAACAGCTTTCCAGGCTGCCACCTTCCGTGTGGGACAAGGAGCCGGACGTTTGCCTTTTCGGGAACAGGCTCTGCCGAGGATGCGCACCGTGAGATGTTCCTTCTCTGGGCAAGCACAGATCCCCAAACCTGTTGTGCCTGTGAATAGGCTGCAGGGGGAAGGTGAAGACCAGCAACAGCTTTCCGGGCTGCCACCTTCCGTGTGGGACAAGGAGCCGGACGTTTGCCTTTTCGGGAACAGGCTCTGCCGAGGATGCGCACCGTGAGATGTTCCTTCTCTGGGCAAGCACAGATCCCCAAACCTGTTGTGCCTGTGAATAGGCTGCAGGGGGAAGGTGAAGACCAGCAAGAGCTTTCCGGGCTGCCACCTTCCGTGTGGGACAAGGAGCCGGACGTTTGCCTTTTCGGGAACAGGCTCTGCCGAGGATGCGCACCGTGAGATGTTCCTTCTCTGGGCAAGCACAGATCCCAAAACCTGTTGTGCCTGTGAATAGGCTGCAGGGGGAAGGTGAAAGACCAGCAACAGCTTTCCGGGATGCCACCTTCCGTGTGGGACAAGGAGCCGGACGTTTGCCTTTTCGGGAACAGGCTCTGCCGAGGATGCGCACCGTGAGAGATTGCGTCTATGGGAAAGCAGAGATTCCCAGTGCGGTGGTGCCTGTGAATAGGCTGCAGGGGGAAGGTGAAGACTAGCAACAGCTTTCCGGGCTGCCACCTTCCGTGTGGGACAAGGAGCCGGACGTTTGCCTTTTCGGGAACAGGCTCTGCCGAGGATGCGCACCGTGAGATGTTCCTTCTCTGGGCAAGCACAGATCCCAAAACCTGTTGTGCCTGTGAATAGGCTGCAGGGGGAAGGTGAAGACCAGCAACAGCTTTCCGGGCTGCCACCTTCCGTGTGGGACAAGGAGCCGGACGTTTGCCTTTTCGGGAACAGGCTCTGCCGAGGATGCGCACCGTGAGATGTTCCTTCTCTGGGCAAGCACAGATCCCAAAACCTGTTGTGCCTGTGAATAGGCTGCAGGGGGAAGGTGAAGACCAGCAACAGCTTTCCGGGCTGCCACCTTCCGTGTGGGACAAGGAGCCGGACGTTTGCCTTTTCGGGAACAGGCTGTGCCGAGGATGCGCACCGTGAGATGTTCCTTCTCTGGGCAAGCACAGATCCCAAAACCTGTTGTGCCTGTGAATAGGCTGCAGGGGGAAGGTGAAAGACCAGCAACAGCTTTCCGGGCTGCCACCTTCCGTGTGGGACAAGGAGCCGGACGTTTGCCTTTTCGGGAACAGGCTCTGCCGAGGATGCGCACCGTGAGAGATTGCGTCTTTGGGAAAGCAGAGATTCCCAGTGCGGTGGTGCCTGTGAATAGGCTGCAGGGGGAAGGTGAAGACCAGCAAGAGCTTTCCGGGCTGCCACCTTCCGTGTGGGACAAGGAGCCGGACGTTTGCCTTTTCGGGAACAGGCTCTGCCGAGGATGCGCACCGTGAGATGTTCCTTCTCTGGGCAAGCAGAGATCCCAAACCCTGTTGTGCCTGTGAATAGGCTGCAGGGGGAAGGTGAAGACCAGCAACAGCTTTCCGGGCTGCCACCTTCCGTGTGGGACAAGGAGCCGGACGTTTGCCTTTTCGGGAACAGGCTCTGCCGAGGATGCGCACCGTGAGATGTTCCTTCTCTGGGCAAGCACAGATCCCCAAACCTGTTGTGCCTGTGAATAGGCTGCAGGGGGAAGGTGAAGAACAGCAACAGCTTTCCGGGCTGCCACCTTCCGTGTGGGACAAGGAGCCGGACGTTTGCCTTTTCGGGAACAGGCTCTGCCGAGGATGCGCACCGTGAGATGTTCCTTCTCTGGGCAAGCACAGATCCCCAAACCTGTTGTGCCTGTGAATAGGCTGCAGGGGGAAGGTGAAGACCAGCAACAGCTTTCCGGGCTGCCACCTTCCGTGTGGGACAAGGAGCCGGACGTTTGCCTTTTCGGGAACAGGCTCTGCCGAGGATGCGCACCGTGAGATGTTCCTTCTCTGGGCAAGCACAGATCCCAAAACCTGTTGTGCCTGTGAATAGGCTGCAGGGGGAAGGTGAAAGACCAGCAACAGCTTTCCGGGCTGCCACCTTCCGTGTGGGACAAGGAGCCGGACGTTTGCCTTTTCGGGAACAGGCTCTGCCGAGGATGCGCACCGTGAGATGTTCCTTCTCTGGGCAAGCACAGATCCCCAAACCTGTTGTGCCTGTGAATAGGCTGCAGGGGGAAGGTGAAGACCAGCAACAGCTTTCCGGGCTGCCACCTTCCGTGTGGGACAAGGAGCCGGACGTTTGCCTTTTCGGGAACAGGCTCTGCCGAGGATGCGCACCGTGAGATGTTCCTTCTCTGGGCAAGCACAGATCCCAAAACCTGTTGTGCCTGTGACTAGGCTGCAGGGGGAAGGTGAAGACCAGCAACAGCTTTCCGGGCTGCCACCTTCCGTGTGGGACAAGGAGCCGGACGTTTGCCTTTTCGGGAACAGGCTCTGCCGAGGATGCGCACCGTGAGATGTTCCTTCTCTGGGCAAGCACAGATCCCAAAACCTGTTGTGCCTGTGAATAGGCTGCAGGGGGAAGGTGAAGACCAGCAACAGCTTTCCGGGCTGCCACCTTCCGTGTGGGACAAGGAGCCGGACGTTTGCCTTTTCGGGAACAGGCTGTGCCGAGGATGCGCACCGTGAGAGATTGCGTCTTTGGGCAAGCACAGATCCCAAAACCTGTTGTGCCTGTGAATAGGCTGCAGGGGGAAGGTGAAAGACCAGCAACAGCTTTCCGGGCTGCCACCTTCCGTGTGGGACAAGGAGCCGGACGTTTGCCTTTTCGGGAACAGGCTGTGCCGAGGATGCGCACCGTGAGAGATTGCGTCTTTGGGAAAGCAGAGATTCCCAGTGCGGTGGTGCCTGTGAATAGGGTGCAGGGGGAAGGTGAAGACCAGCAAGAGCTTTCCGGGCTGCTACCTTCCGTGTGGGACAAGGAGCCGGACGTTTGCCTTTTCGGGAACAGGCTCTGCCGAGGATGCGCACCGTGAGATGTTCCTTCTCTGGGCAAGCAGAGATCCCAAACCCTGTTGTGCCTGTGAATAGGCTGCAGGGGGAAGGTGAAGACCAGCAACAGCTTTCCGGGCTGCCACCTTCCGTGTGGGACAAGGAGCCGGACGTTTGCCTTTTCGGGAACAGGCTCTGCCGAGGATGCGCACCGTGAGATGTTCCTTCTCTGGGCAAGCACAGATCCCCAAACCTGTTGTGCCTGTGAATAGGCTGCAGGGGGAAGGTGAAGACCAGCAACAGCTTTCCGGGCTGCCACCTTCCGTGTGGGACAAGGAGCCGGACGTTTGCCTTTTCGGGAACAGGCTCTGCCGAGGATGCGCACCGTGAGATGTTCCTTCTCTGGGCAAGCACAGATCCCCAAACCTGTTGTGCCTGTGAATAGGCTGCAGGGGGAAGGTGAAGACCAGCAACAGCTTTCCGGGCTGCCACCTTCCATGTGGGACAAGGAGCCGGACGTTTGCCTTTTCGGGAACAGGCTCTGCCGAGGATGCGCACCGTGAGATGTTCCTTCTCTGGGCAAGCACAGATCCCAAAACCTGTTGTGCCTGTGAATAGGCTGCAGGGGGAAGGTGAAAGACCAGCAACAGCTTTCCGGGCTGCCACCTTCCGTGTGGGACAAGGAGCCGGACGTTTGCCTTTTCGGGAACAGGCTCTGCCGAGGATGCGCACCGTGAGATGTTCCTTCTCTGGGCAAGCACAGATCCCCAAACCTGTTGTGCCTGTGAATAGGCTGCAGGGGGAAGGTGAAGACCAGCAACAGCTTTCCGGGCTGCCACCTTCCGTGTGGGACAAGGAGCCGGACGTTTGCCTTTTCGGGAACAGGCTCTGCCGAGGATGCGCACCGTGAGATGTTCCTTCTCTGGGCAAGCACAGATCCCCAAACCTGTTGTGCCTGTGAATAGGCTGCAGGGGGAAGGTGAAGACCAGCAACAGCTTTCCGGGCTGCCACCTTCCGTGTGGGACAAGGAGCCGGACGTTTGCCTTTTCGGGAACAGGCTCTGCCGAGGATGCGCACCGTGAGATGTTCCTTCTCTGGGCAAGCACAGATCCCAAAACCTGTTGTGCCTGTGAATAGGCTGCAGGGGGAAGGTGAAAGACCAGCAACAGCTTTCCGGGCTGCCACCTTCCGTGTGGGACAAGGAGCCGGACGTTTGCCTTTTCGGGAACAGGCTCTGCCGAGGATGCGCACCGCGAGAGATTGCGTCTATGGGAAAGCAGAGATTCCCAGTGCGGTGGTGCCTGTGAATAGGCTGCAGGGGGAAGGTGAAGACCAGCAACAGCTTTCCGGGCTGCCACCTTCCGTGTGGGACAAGGAGCCGGACGTTTGCCTTTTCGGGAACAGGCTCTGCCGAGGATGCGCACCGTGAGATGTTCCTTCTCTGGGCAAGCACAGATCCCAAAACCTGTTGTGCCTGTGAATAGGCTGCAGGGGGAAGGTGAAGACCAGCAACAGCTTTCCGGGCTGCCACCTTCCGTGTGGGACAAGGAGCCGGACGTTTGCCTTTTCGGGAACAGGCTCTGCCGAGGATGCGCACCGTGAGAGATTGCGTCTTTGGGAAAGCAGAGATCCCAAACCCTGTTGTGCCTGTGAATAGGCTGCAGGGGGAAGGTGAAGACCAGCAACAGCTTTCCGGGCTGCCACCTTCCGTGTGGGACAAGGAGCCGGACGTTTGCCTTTTCGGGAACAGGCTCTGCCGAGGATGCGCACCGTGAGATGTTCCTTCTCTGGGCAAGCACAGATCCCCAAACCTGTTGTGCCTGTGAATAGGCTGCAGGGGGAAGGTGAAGACCAGCAACAGCTTTCCGGGCTGCCACCTTCCGTGTGGGACAAGGAGCCGGACGTTTGCCTTTTCGGGAACAGGCTCTGCCGAGGATGCGGACCGTGAGAGATTGCGTCTTTGGGCAAGCACAGATCCCAAAACCTGTTGTGCCTGTGAATAGGCTGCAGGGGGAAGGTGAAGAACAGCAACAGCTTTCCGGGCTGCCACCTTCCGTGTGGGACAAGGAGCCGGACGTTTGCCTTTTCGGGAACAGGCTCTGCCGAGGATGCGCACCGTGAGATGTTCCTTCTCTGGGCAAGCACAGATCCCAAAACCTGTTGTGCCTGTGAATAGGCTGCAGGGGGAAGGTGAAGACCAGCACCAGCTTTCCGGGCTGCCACCTTCCGTGTGGGACAAGGAGCCGGACGTTTGCCTTTTCGGGAACAGGCTCTGCCGAGGATGCGCACCGTGAGAGATTGCGTCTTTGGGAAAGCAGAGATTCCCAGTGCGGTGGTGCCTGTGAATAGGCTGCAGGGGGAAGGTGAAGACCAGCAAGAGCTTTCCGGGCTGCCACCTTCCGTGTGGGACAAGGAGCCGGACGTTTGCCTTTTCGGGAACAGGCTCTGCCGAGGATGCGCACCGTGAGATGTTCCTTCTCTGGGCAAGCAGAGATCCCAAAACCTGTTGTGCCTGTGAATAGGCTGCAGGGGGAAGGTGAAGACCAGCAAGAGCTTTCCGGGCTGCCACCTTCCGTGTGGGACAAGGAGCCGGACGTTTGCCTTTTCGGGAACAGGCTCTGCCGAGGATGCGCACCGTGAGATGTTCCTTCTCTGGGCAAGCACAGATCCCCAAACCTGTTGTGCCTGTGAATAGGCTGCAGGGGGAAGGTGAAGAACAGCAACAGCTTTCCGGGCTGCCACCTTCCGTGTGGGACAAGGAGCCGGACGTTTGCCTTTTCGGGAACAGGCTCTGCCGAGGATGCGCACCGTGAGATGTTCCTTCTCTGGGCAAGCACAGATCCCAAAACCTGTTGTGCCTGTGAATAGGCTGCAGGGGGAAGGTGAAGACCAGCAACAGCTTTCCGGGCTGCCACCTTCCGTGTGGGACAAGGAGCCGGACGTTTGCCTTTTCGGGAACAGGCTCTGCCGAGGATGCGCACCGTGAGATGTTCCTTCTCTGGGCAAGCACAGATCCCAAAACCTGTTGTGCCTGTGAATAGGCTGCAGGGGGAAGGTGAAAGACCAGCAACAGCTTTCCGGGCTGCCACCTTCCGTGTGGGACAAGGAGCCGGACGTTTGCCTTTTCGGGAACAGGCTCTGCCGAGGATGCGCACCGTCAGATGTTCCTTCTCTGGGCAAGCACAGATCCCAAAACCTGTTGTGCCTGTGAATAGGCTGCAGGGGGAAGGTGAAGACCAGCAACAGCTTTCCGGGCTGCCACCTTCCGTGTGGGACAAGGAGCCGGACGTTTGCCTTTTCGGGAACAGGCTCTGCCGAGGATGCGCACCGTGAGATGTTCCTTCTGTGGGCAAGCACAGATCCCAAAACCTGTTGTGCCTGTGAATAGGCTGCAGGGGGAAGGTGAAGACCAGCAACAGCTTTCCGGGCTGCCACCTTCCGTGTGGGACAAGGAGCCGGACGTTTGCCTTTTCGGGAACAGGCTCTGCCGAGGATGCGCACCGTGAGATGTTCCTTCTCTGGGCAAGCACAGATCCCAAAACCTGTTGTGCCTGTGAATAGGCTGCAGGGGGAAGGTGAAAGACCAGCAACAGCTTTCCGGGCTGCCACCTTCCGTGTGGGACAAGGAGCCGGACGTTTGCCTTTTCGGGAACAGGCTCTGCCGAGGATGCGCACCGTGAGAGATTGCGTCTATGGGAAAGCAGAGATTCCCAGTGCGGTGGTGCCTGTGAATAGGCTGCAGGGGGAAGGTGAAGAACAGCAACAGCTTTCCGGGCTGCCACCTTCCGTGTGGGACAAGGAGCCGGACGTTTGCCTTTTCGGGAACAGGCTCTGCCGAGGATGCGCACCGTGAGATGTTCCTTCTCTGGGCAAGCACAGATCCCAAAACCTGTTGTGCCTGTGAATAGGCTGCAGGGGGAAGGTGAAGACCAGCAACAGCTTTCCGGGCTGCCACCTTCCGTGTGGGACAAGGAGCCGGACGTTTGCCTTTTCGGGAACAGGCTCTGCCGAGGATGCGCACCGTGAGAGATTGCGTCTTTGGGAAAGCAGAGATTCCCAGTGCGGTGGTGCCTGTGAATAGGCTGCAGGGGGAAGGTGAAGACCAGCAACAGCTTTCCGGGCTGCCACCTTCCGTGTGGGACAAGGAGCCGGACGTTTGCCTTTTCGGGAACAGGCTCTGCCGAGGATGCGCACCGTGAGATGTACCTTCTCTGGGCAAGCACAGATCCCAAAACCTGTTGTGCCTGTGAATAGGCTGCAGGGGGAAGGTGAAGACCAGCAACAGCTTTCCGGGCTGCCACCTTCCGTGTGGGACAAGGAGCCGGACGTTTGCCTTTTCGGGAACAGGCTCTGCCGAGGATGCGCACCGTGAAAGATTGCGTCTTTGGGAAAGCAGAGATCCCAAACCCTGTTGTGCCTGTGAATAGGCTGCAGGGGGAAGGTGAAGACCAGCAAGAGCTTTCCGGGCTGCCACCTTCCGTGTGGGACAAGGAGCCGGACGTTTGCCTTTTCGGGAACAGGCTGTGCCGAGGATGCGCACCGTGAGAGATTGCGTCTTTGGGCAAGCACAGATCCCAAAACCTGTTGTGCCTGTCAATAGGCTGCAGGGGGAAGGTGAAGACCAGCAACAGCTTTCCGGGCTGCCACCTTCCGTGTGGGACAAGGAGCCGGACGTTTGCCTTTTCGGGAACAGGCTCTGCCGAGGATGCACACCGTGAGATGTTCCTTCTCTGGGCAAGCACAGATCCCCAAACCTGTTGTGCCTGTGAATAGGCTGCAGGGGGAAGGTGAAGACCAGCAACAGCTTTCCGGGCTGCCACCTTCCGTGTGGGACAAGGAGCCGGACGTTTGCCTTTTCGGGAACAGGCTCTGCCGAGGATGCGCACCGTGAGAGATTGCGTCTTTGGGCAAGCACAGATCCCAAAACCTGTTGTGCCTGTGAATAGGCTGCAGGGGGAAGGTGAAGAACAGCAACAGCTTTCCGGGCTGCCACCTTCCGTGTGGGACAAGGAGCCGGACGTTTGCCTTTTCGGGAACACGCTCTGCCGAGGATGCGCACCGTGAGATGTTCCTTCTCTGGGCAAGCACAGATCCCAAAACCTGTTGTGCCTGTGAATAGGCTGCAGGGGGAAGGTGAAGACCAGCAACAGCTTTCCGGGCTGCCACCTTCCGTGTGGGACAAGGAGCCTGATGTTTGCCTTTTCGGGAACAGGCTCTGCCGAGGATGCGCACCGTGAGAGATTGCGTCTTTGGGCAAGCACAGATCTCCAAACCTGTTGCGCCTGTGAATAGGCTGCAGGGGGAAGGTGAAGACCAGCAACAGCTTTCCGGGCTGCCACCTTCCGTGTGGGACAAGGAGCCGGACGTTTGCCTTTTCGGGAACAGGCTCTGCCGAGGATGCGCACCGTGAGAGATTGCGTCTTTGGGCAAGCACAGATCTCCAAACCTGTTGCGCCTGTGAATAGGCTGCAGGGGGAAGGTGAAGACCAGCAACAGCTTTCCGGGCTGCCACCTTCCGTGTGGGACAAGGAGCCGGACGTTTGCCTTTTCGGGAACAGGCTCTGCCGAGGATGCGCACTGTGAGATGTTCCTTCTCTGGGCAAGCACAGATCCCAAAACCTGTTGTGCCTGTGAATAGGCTGCAGGGGGAAGGTGAAGACCAGCAACAGCTTTCCGGGCTGCCCCCTTCCGTGTGGGACAAGGAGCCGGACGTTTGCCTTTTCGGGAACAGGCTCTGCCGAGGATGCGCACCGTGAGATGTTCCTTCTCTGGGCAAGCACAGATCCCCAAACCTGTTGTGCCTGTGAATAGGCTGCAGGGGGAAGGTGAAGACCAGCAACAGCTTTCCGGGCTGCCACCTTCCGTGTGGGACAAGGAGCCGGACGTTTGCCTTTTCGGGAACAGGCTCTGCCGAGGATGCGCACCGTGAGATGTTCCTTCTCTGGGCAAGCACAGATCCCCAAACCTGTTGTGCCTGTGAATAGGCTGCAGGGGGAAGGTGAAGACCAGCAACAGCTTTCCGGGCTGCCACCTTCCGTGTGGGACAAGGAGCCGGACGTTTGCCTTTTCGGGAACAGGCTCTGCCGAGGATGCGCACCGTGAGATGTTCCTTCTCTGGGCAAGCACAGATCCCAAAACCTGTTGTGCCTGTGAATAGGCTGCAGGGGGAAGGTGAAGACCAGCAACAGCTTTCCGGGCTGCCACCTTCCGTGTGGGACAAGGAGCCGGACGTTTGCCTTTTCGGGAACAGGCTCTGCCGAGGATGCGCACCGTGAGAGATTGCGTCTTTGGGAAAGCAGAGATTCCCAGTGCGGTGGTGCCTGTGAATAGGCTGCAGGGGGAAGGTGAAGACCAGCAACAGCTTTCCGGGCTGCCACCTTCCGTGTGGGACAAGGAGCCGGACGTTTGCCTTTTCGGGAACAGGCTCTGCCGAGGATGCGCACCGTGAGAGATTGCGTATTTGGGCAAGCACAGATCCCAAAACCTGTTGTGCCTGTGAATAGGCTGCAGGGGGAAGGTGAAGAACAGCAACAGCTTTCCGGGCTGCCACCTTCCGTGTGGGACAAGGAGCCGGACGTTTGCCTTTTCGGGAACAGGCTGTGCCGAGGATGCGCACCGTGAGAGATTGCGTCTTTGGGAAAGCAGAGATTCCCAGTGCGGTGGTGCCTGTGAATAGGCTGCAGGGGGAAGGTGAAGACCAGCAACAGCTTTCCGGGCTGCCACCTTCCGTGTGGGACAAGGAGCCGGACGTTTGCCTTTTCGGGAACAGGCTCTGCCGAGGATGCGCACCGTGAGAGATTGCGTCTTTGGGCAAGCACAGATCCCAAAACCTGTTGTGCCTGTGAATAGGCTGCAGGGGGAAGGTGAAGACCAGCAACAGCTTTCCGGGCTGCCACCTTCCGTGTGGGACAAGGAGCCGGACGTTTGCCTTTTCGGGAACAGGCTCTGCCGAGGATGCGCACCGTGAGATGTTCCTTCTCTGGGCAAGCACAGATCCCAAAACCTGTTGTGCCTGTGAATAGGCTGCAGGGGGAAGGTGAAGACCAGCAACAGCTTTCCGGGCTGCCACCTTCCGTGTGGGACAAGGAGCCGGACGTTTGCCTTTTCGGGAACAGGCTCTGCCGAGGATGCGCACCGTGAGAGATTGCGTCTTTGGGCAAGCACAGATCTCCAAACCTGTTGTGCCTGTGAATAGGCTGCAGGGGGAAGGTGAAGACCAGCAACAGCTTTCCGGGCTGCCACCTTCCGTGTGGGACAAGGAGCCGGACGTTTGCCTTTTCGGGAACAGGCTCTGCCGAGGATGCGCACTGTGAGATGTTCCTTCTCTGGGCAAGCACAGATCCCCAAACCTGTTGTGCCTGTGAATAGGCTGCAGGGGGAAGGTGAAGACCAGCAACAGCTTTCCGGGCTGCCACCTTCCGTGTGGGACAAGGAGCCGGACGTTTGCCTTTTCGGGAACAGGCTCTGCCGAGGATGCGCACTGTGAGATGTTCCTTCTCTGGGCAAGCACAGATCCCAAAACCTGTTGTGCCTGTGAATAGGCTGCAGGGGGAAGGTGAAGACCAGCAACAGCTTTCCGGGCTGCCACCTTCCGTGTGGGACAAGGAGCCGGACGTTTGCCTTTTCGGGAACAGGCTGTGCCGAGGATGCGCACCGTGAGAGATTGCGTCTTTGGGAAAGCAGAGATTCCCAGTGCGGTGGTGCCTGTGAATAGGCTGCAGGGGGAAGGTGAAGACCAGCAACAGCTTTCAGGGCTGCCACCTTCCGTGTGGGACAAGGAGCCGGACGTTTGCCTTTTCGGGAACAGGCTCTGCCGAGGATGCGCACCGTGAGATGTTCCTTCTCTGGGCAAGCACAGATCCCCAAACCTGTTGTGCCTGTGACTAGGCTGCAGGGGGAAGGTGAAGACCAGCAACAGCTTTCCGGGCTGCCACCTTCCGTGTGGGACAAGGAGCCGGATGTTTGCCTTTTCGGGAACAGGCTCTGCCGAGGATGCGCACCGTGAGATGTTCCTTCTCTGGGCAAGCACAGATCCCAAAACCTGTTGTGCCTGTGAATAGGCTGCAGGGGGAAGGTGAAGACCAGCAACAGCTTTCCGGGCTGCCACCTTCCGTGTGGGACAAGGAGCCGGACGTTTGCCTTTTCGGGAACAGGCTCTGCCGAGGATGCGCACCGTGAGAGATTGCGTCTTTGGGAAAGCAGAGATTCCCAGTGCGGTGGTGCCTGTGAATAGGCTGCAGGGGGAAGGTGAAGACCAGCAACAGCTTTCCGGGCTGCCACCTTCCGTGTGGGACAAGGAGCCGGACGTTTGCCTTTTCGGGAACAGGCTCTGCCGAGGATGCGCACCGTGAGAGATTGCGTCTTTGGGCAAGCACAGATCCCAAAACCTGTTGTGCCTGTGAATAGGCTGCAGGGGGAAGGTGAAGACCAGCAACAGCTTTCCGGGCTGCCACCTTCCGTGTGGGACAAGGAGCCGGACGTTTGCCTTTTCGGGAACAGGCTGTGCCGAGGATGCGCACCGTGAGAGATTGCGTCTTTGGGAAAGCAGAGATTCCCAGTGCGGTGGTGCCTGTGAATAGGCTGCAGGGGGAAGGTGAAGACCAGCAACAGCTTTCCGGGCTGCCACCTTCCGTGTGGGACAAGGAGCCGGACGTTTGCCTTTTCGGGAACAGGCTGTGCCGAGGATGCGCACCGTGAGAGATTGCGTCTTTGGGCAAGCACAGATCCCAAAACCTGTTGTGCCTGTGAATAGGCTGCAGGGGGAAGGTGAAGACCAGCAACAGCTTTCCGGGCTGCCACCTTCCGTGTGGGACAAGGAGCCGGACGTTTGCCTTTTCGGGAACAGGCTCTGCCGAGGATGCGCACCGTGAGATGTTCCTTCTCTGGGCAAGCACAGATCCCAAAACCTGTTGTGCCTGTGAATAGGCTGCAGGGGGAAGGTGAAGACCAGCAACAGCTTTCCGGGCTGCCACCTTCCGTGTGGGACAAGGAGCCTGACGTTTGCCTTTTCGGGAACAGGCTCTGCCGAGGATGCGCACCGTGAGAGATTGCGTCTTTGGGCAAGCACAGATCCCAAAACCTGTTGTGCCTGTGAATAGGCTGCAGGGGGAAGGTGAAGACCAGCAACAGCTTTCCGGGCTGCCACCTTCCGTGTGGGACAAGGAGCCGGACGTTTGCCTTTTCGGGAACAGGCTCTGCCGAGGATGCGCACCGTGAGATGTTCCTTCTCTGGGCAAGCACAGATCCCCAAACCTGTTGTGCCTGTGAATAGGCTGCAGGGGGAAGGTGAAGACCAGCAACAGCTTTCCGGGCTGCCACCTTCCGTGTGGGACAAGGAGCCGGACGTTTGCCTTTTCGGGAACAGGCTCTGCCGAGGATGCGCACCGTGAGAGATTGCGTCTTTGGGCAAGCACAGATCCCAAAACCTGTTGTGCCTGTGAATAGGCTGCAGGGGGAAGGTGAAGAACAGCAACAGCTTTCCGGGCTGCCACCTTCCGTGTGGGACAAGGAGCCGGACGTTTGCCTTTTCGGGAACAGGCTCTGCCGAGGATGCGCACCGTGAGATGTTCCTTCTCTGGGCAAGCACAGATCCCAAAACCTGTTGTGCCTGTGAATAGGCTGCAGGGGGAAGGTGAAGACCAGCAACAGCTTTCCGGGCTGCCACCTTCCGTGTGGGACAAGGAGCCGGACGTTTGCCTTTTCGGGAACAGGCTCTGCCGAGGATGCGCACCGTGAGAGATTGCGTCTTTGGGCAAGCACAGATCCCAAAACCTGTTGTGCCTGTGAATAGGCTGCAGGGGGAAGGTGAAGAACAGCAACAGCTTTCCGGGCTGCCACCTTCCGTGTGGGACAAGGAGCCGGACGTTTGCCTTTTCGGGAACAGGCTCTGCCGAGGATGCGCACCGTGAGAGATTGCGTCTTTGGGAAAGCAGAGATCCCAAACCCTGTTGTGCCTGTGAATAGGCTGCAGGGGGAAGGTGAAGACCAGCAACAGCTTTCCGGGCTGCCACCTTCCGTGTGGGACAAGGAGCCTGACGTTTGCCTTTTCGGGAACAGGCTCTGCCGAGGGTGCGCACCGTGAGAGATTGCGTCTTTGGGCAAGCACAGATCTCCAAACCTGTTGTGCCTGTGAATAGGCTGCAGGGGGAAGGTGAAGACCAGCAACAGCTTTCCGGGCTGCCACCTTCCGTGTGGGACAAGGAGCCGGACGTTTGCCTTTTCGGGAACAGGCTCTGCCGAGGGTGCGCACCGTGAGCTGTTCCTTCTCTGGGCAAGCACAGATCCCAAAACCTGTTGTGCCTGTGAACAGGCTGCAGGGGGAAGGTGAAGACCAGCAACAGCTTTCCGGGCTGCCACCTTCCGTGTGGGACAAGGAGCCGGACGTTTGCCTTTTCGGGAACACGCTCTGCCGAGGATGCGCACCGTGAGATGTTCCTTCTCTGGGCAAGCACAGATCCCAAAACCTGTTGTGCCTGTGAATAGGCTGCAGGGGGAAGGTGAAGACCAGCAACAGCTTTCCGGGCTGCCACCTTCCGTGTGGGACAAGGAGCCTGACGTTTGCCTTTTCGGGAACAGGCTCTGCCGAGGATGCGCACCGTGAGAGATTGCGTCTTTGGGCAAGCACAGATCTCCAAACCTGTTGCGCCTGTGAATAGGCTGCAGGGGGAAGGTGAAGACCAGCAACAGCTTTCCGGGCTGCCACCTTCCGTGTGGGACAAGGAGCCGGACGTTTGCCTTTTCGGGAACAGGCTCTGCCGAGGATGCGCACTGTGAGATGTTCCTTCTCTGGGCAAGCACAGATCCCAAAACCTGTTGTGCCTGTGAATAGGCTGCAGGGGGAAGGTGAAGACCAGCAACAGCTTTCCGGGCTGCCACCTTCCGTGTGGGACAAGGAGCCGGACGTTTGCCTTTTCGGGAACAGGCTCTGCCGAGGATGCGCACCGTGAGATGTTCCTTCTCTGGGCATGCACAGATCCCAAAACCTGTTGTGCCTGTGAATAGGCTGCAGGGGGAAGGTGAAGACCAGCAACAGCTTTCCGGGCTGCCCCCTTCCGTGTGGGACAAGGAGCCGGACGTTTGCCTTTTCGGGAACAGGCTCTGCCGAGGATGCGCACCGTGAGATGTTCCTTCTCTGGGCAAGCACAGATCCCCAAACCTGTTGTGCCTGTGAATAGGCTGCAGGGGGAAGGTGAAGACCAGCAACAGCTTTCCGGGCTGCCACCTTCCGTGTGGGACAAGGAGCCGGACGTTTGCCTTTTCGGGAACAGGCTCTGCCGAGGATGCGCACCGTGAGATGTTCCTTCTCTGGGCAAGCACAGATCCCCAAACCTGTTGTGCCTGTGAATAGGCTGCAGGGGGAAGGTGAAGACCAGCAACAGCTTTCCGGGCTGCCACCTTCCGTGTGGGACAAGGAGCCGGACGTTTGCCTTTTCGGGAACAGGCTCTGCCGAGGATGCGCACCGTGAGATGTTCCTTCTCTGGGCAAGCACAGATCCCAAAACCTGTTGTGCCTGTGAATAGGCTGCAGGGGGAAGGTGAAGACCAGCAACAGCTTTCCGGGCTGCCACCTTCCGTGTGGGACAAGGAGCCGGACGTTTGCCTTTTCGGGAACAGGCTCTGCCGAGGATGCGCACCGTGAGAGATTGCGTCTTTGGGAAAGCAGAGATTCCCAGTGCGGTGGTGCCTGTGAATAGGCTGCAGGGGGAAGGTGAAGACCAGCAACAGCTTTCCGGGCTGCCACCTTCCGTGTGGGACAAGGAGCCGGACGTTTGCCTTTTCGGGAACAGGCTCTGCCGAGGATGCGCACCGTGAGAGATTGCGTATTTGGGCAAGCACAGATCCCAAAACCTGTTGTGCCTGTGAATAGGCTGCAGGGGGAAGGTGAAGAACAGCAACAGCTTTCCGGGCTGCCACCTTCCGTGTGGGACAAGGAGCCGGACGTTTGCCTTTTCGGGAACAGGCTGTGCCGAGGATGCGCACCGTGAGAGATTGCGTCTTTGGGAAAGCAGAGATTCCCAGTGCGGTGGTGCCTGTGAATAGGCTGCAGGGGGAAGGTGAAGACCAGCAACAGCTTTCCGGGCTGCCACCTTCCGTGTGGGACAAGGAGCCGGACGTTTGCCTTTTCGGGAACAGGCTCTGCCGAGGATGCGCACCGTGAGAGATTGCGTCTTTGGGCAAGCACAGATCCCAAAACCTGTTGTGCCTGTGAATAGGCTGCAGGGGGAAGGTGAAGACCAGCAACAGCTTTCCGGGCTGCCACCTTCCGTGTGGGACAAGGAGCCGGACGTTTGCCTTTTCGGGAACAGGCTCTGCCGAGGATGCGCACCGTGAGATGTTCCTTCTCTGGGCAAGCACAGATCCCAAAACCTGTTGTGCCTGTGAATAGGCTGCAGGGGGAAGGTGAAGACCAGCAACAGCTTTCCGGGCTGCCACCTTCCGTGTGGGACAAGGAGCCGGACGTTTGCCTTTTCGGGAACAGGCTCTGCCGAGGATGCGCACCGTGAGAGATTGCGTCTTTGGGCAAGCACAGATCTCCAAACCTGTTGTGCCTGTGAATAGGCTGCAGGGGGAAGGTGAAGACCAGCAACAGCTTTCCGGGCTGCCACCTTCCGTGTGGGACAAGGAGCCGGACGTTTGCCTTTTCGGGAACAGGCTCTGCCGAGGATGCGCACTGTGAGATGTTCCTTCTCTGGGCAAGCACAGATCCCAAAACCTGTTGTGCCTGTGAATAGGCTGCAGGGGGAAGGTGAAGACCAGCAACAGCTTTCCGGGCTGCCACCTTCCGTGTGGGACAAGGAGCCGGACGTTTGCCTTTTCGGGAACAGGCTGTGCCGAGGATGCGCACCGTGAGAGATTGCGTCTTTGGGAAAGCAGAGATTCCCAGTGCGGTGGTGCCTGTGAATAGGCTGCAGGGGGAAGGTGAAGACCAGCAACAGCTTTCAGGGCTGCCACCTTCCGTGTGGGACAAGGAGCCGGACGTTTGCCTTTTCGGGAACAGGCTCTGCCGAGGGTGCGCACCGTGAGATGTTCCTTCTCTGGGCAAGCACAGATCCCCAAACCTGTTGTGCCTGTGACTAGGCTGCAGGGGGAAGGTGAAGACCAGCAACAGCTTTCCGGGCTGCCACCTTCCGTGTGGGACAAGGAGCCGGATGTTTGCCTTTTCGGGAACAGGCTCTGCCGAGGATGCGCACCGTGAGATGTTCCTTCTCTGGGCAAGCACAGATCCCAAAACCTGTTGTGCCTGTGAATAGGCTGCAGGGGGAAGGTGAAGACCAGCAACAGCTTTCCGGGCTGCCACCTTCCGTGTGGGACAAGGAGCCGGACGTTTGCCTTTTCGGGAACAGGCTGTGCCGAGGATGCGCACCGTGAGAGATTGCGTCTTTGGGAAAGCAGAGATTCCCAGTGCGGTGGTGCCTGTGAATAGGCTGCAGGGGGAAGGTGAAGACCAGCAACAGCTTTCCGGGCTGCCACCTTCCGTGTGGGACAAGGAGCCGGACGTTTGCCTTTTCGGGAACAGGCTCTGCCGAGGATGCGCACCGTGAGAGATTGCGTCTTTGGGCAAGCACAGATCCCAAAACCTGTTGTGCCTGTGAATAGGCTGCAGGGGGAAGGTGAAGACCAGCAACAGCTTTCCGGGCTGCCACCTTCCGTGTGGGACAAGGAGCCGGACGTTTGCCTTTTCGGGAACAGGCTGTGCCGAGGATGCGCACCGTGAGAGATTGCGTCTTTGGGAAAGCAGAGATTCCCAGTGCGGTGGTGCCTGTGAATAGGCTGCAGGGGGAAGGTGAAGACCAGCAACAGCTTTCCGGGCTGCCACCTTCCGTGTGGGACAAGGAGCCGGACGTTTGCCTTTTCGGGAACAGGCTGTGCTGAGGATGCGCACCGTGAGAGATTGCGTCTTTGGGCAAGCACAGATCCCAAAACCTGTTGTGCCTGTGAATAGGCTGCAGGGGGAAGGTGAAGACCAGCAACAGCTTTCCGGGCTGCCACCTTCCGTGTGGGACAAGGAGCCGGACGTTTGCCTTTTCGGGAACAGGCTCTGCCGAGGATGCGCACCGTGAGATGTTCCTTCTCTGGGCAAGCACAGATCCCAAAACCTGTTGTGCCTGTGAATAGGCTGCAGGGGGAAGGTGAAGACCAGCAACAGCTTTCCGGGCTGCCCCCTTCCGTGTGGGACAAGGAGCCTGACGTTTGCCTTTTCGGGAACAGGCTCTGCCGAGGATGCGCACCGTGAGAGATTGCGTCTTTGGGCAAGCACAGATCCCAAAACCTGTTGTGCCTGTGAATAGGCTGCAGGGGGAAGGTGAAGACCAGCAAAAGCTTTCCGGGCTGCCACCTTCCGTGTGGGACAAGGAGCCGGACGTTTGCCTTTTCGGGAACAGGCTCTGCCGAGGATGCGCACCGTGAGATGTTCCTTCTCTGGGCAAGCACAGATCCCCAAACCTGTTGTGCCTGTGAATAGGCTGCAGGGGGAAGGTGAAGACCAGCAACAGCTTTCCGGGCTGCCACCTTCCGTGTGGGACAAGGAGCCGGACGTTTGCCTTTTCGGGAACAGGCTCTGCCGAGGATGCGCACCGTGAGAGATTGCGTCTTTGGGCAAGCACAGATCCCAAAACCTGTTGTGCCTGTGAATAGGCTGCAGGGGGAAGGTGAAGAACAGCAACAGCTTTCCGGGCTGCCACCTTCCGTGTGGGACAAGGAGCCGGACGTTTGCCTTTTCGGGAACAGGCTCTGCCGAGGATGCGCACCGTGAGATGTTCCTTCTCTGGGCAAGCACAGATCCCCAAACCTGTTGTGCCTGTGAATAGGCTGCAGGGGGAAGGTGAAGACCAGCAACAGCTTTCCGGGCTGCCACCTTCCGTGTGGGACAAGGAGCCGGACGTTTGCCTTTTCGGGAACAGGCTCTGCCGAGGATGCGCACCGTGAGAGATTGCGTCTTTGGGCAAGCACAGATCCCAAAACCTGTTGTGCCTGTGAATAGGCTGCAGGGGGAAGGTGAAGAACAGCAACAGCTTTCCGGGCTGCCACCTTCCGTGTGGGACAAGGAGCCGGACGTTTGCCTTTTCGGGAACAGGCTCTGCCGAGGATGCGCACCGTGAGAGATTGCGTCTTTGGGAAAGCAGAGATCCCAAACCCTGTTGTGCCTGTGAATAGGCTGCAGGGGGAAGGTGAAGACCAGCAACAGCTTTCCGGGCTGCCACCTTCCGTGTGGGACAAGGAGCCTGACGTTTGCCTTTTCGGGAACAGGCTCTGCCGAGGGTGCGCACCGTGAGAGATTGCGTCTTTGGGCAAGCACAGATCTCCAAACCTGTTGTGCCTGTGAATAGGCTGCAGGGGGAAGGTGAAGACCAGCAACAGCTTTCCGGGCTGCCACCTTCCGTGTGGGACAAGGAGCCGGACGTTTGCCTTTTCGGGAACAGGCTCTGCCGAGGGTGCGCACCATGAGATGTTCCTTCTCTGGGCAAGCACAGATCCCAAAACCTGTTGTGCCTGTGAATAGGCTGCAGGGGGAAGGTGAAGACCAGCAACAGCTTTCCGGGCTGCCACCTTCCGTGTGGGACAAGGAGCCGGACGTTTGCCTTTTCGGGAACAGGCTCTGCCGAGGATGCGCACCGTGAGATGTTCCTTCTGTGGGCAAACACAGATCCCAAAACCTGTTGTGCCTGTGAATAGGCTGCAGGGGGAAGGTGAAGACCAGCAACAGCTTTCCGGGCTGCCACCTTCCGTGTGGGACAAGGAGCCGGACGTTTGCCTTTTCGGGAACAGGCTCTGCCGAGGATGCGCACCGTGAGAGATTGCGTCTTTGGGAAAGCAGAGATTCCCAGTGCGGTGGTGCCTGTGAATAGGCTGCAGGGGGAAGGTGAAGACCAGCAACAGCTTTCAGGGCTGCCACCTTCCGTGTGGGACAAGGAGCCGGACGTTTGCCTTTTCGGGAACAGGCTCTGCCGAGGGTGCGCACCGTGAGATGTTCCTTCTCTGGGCAAGCACAGATCCCCAAACCTGTTGTGCCTGTGAATAGGCTGCAGGGGGAAGGTGAAGACCAGCAACAGCTTTCCGGGCTGCCACCTTCCGTGTGGGACAAGGAGCCGGACGTTTGCCTTTTCGGGAACAGGCTCTGCCGAGGATGCGCACCGTGAGATGTTCCTTCTGTGGGCAAGCACAGATCCCCAAACCTGTTGTGCCTGTGAATAGGCTGCAGGGGGAAGGTGAAGACCAGCAACAGCTTTCCGGGCTGCCACCTTCCGTGTGGGACAAGGAGCCGGACGTTTGCCTTTTCGGGAACAGGCTGTGCCGAGGATGCGCACCGTGAGAGATTGCGTCTTTGGGAAAGCAGAGATTCCCAGTGCGGTGGTGCCTGTGAATAGGCTGCAGGGGGAAGGTGAAGACCAGCAACAGCTTTCCGGGCTGCCACCTTCCGTGTGGGACAAGGAGCCGGACGTTTGCCTTTTCGGGAACAGGCTCTGCCGAGGATGCGCACCGTGAGAGATTGCGTCTTTGGGCAAGCACAGATCCCAAAACCTGTTGTGCCTGTGAATAGGCTGCAGGGGGAAGGTGAAGAACAGCAACAGCTTTCCGGGCTGCCACCTTCCGTGTGGGACAAGGAGCCGGACGTTTGCCTTTTCGGGAACAGGCTCTGCCGAGGATGCGCACCGTGAGATGTTCCTTCTCTGGGCAAGCACAGATCCCCAAACCTGTTGTGCCTGTGAATAGGCTGCAGGGGGAAGGTGAAGACCAGCAACAGCTTTCCGGGCTGCCACCTTCCGTGTGGGACAAGGAGCCTGACGTTTGCCTTTTCGGGAACAGGCTGTCCCGAGGATGCGCACCGTGAGAGATTGCGTCTTTGGGAAAGCACAGATCTCCAAACCTGTTGTGCCTGTGAATAGGCTGCAGGGGGAAGGTGAAGACCAGCAACAGCTTTCCGGGCTGCCACCTTCCGTGTGGGACAAGGAGCCGGACGTTTGCCTTTTCGGGAACAGGCTCTGCCGAGGATGCGCACCGTGAGATGTTCCTTCTGTGGGCAAGCACAGATCCCAAAACCTGTTGTGCCTGTGAATAGGCTGCAGGGGGAAGGTGAAGACCAGCAACAGCTTTCCGGGCTGCCACCTTCCGTGTGGGACAAGGAGCCGGACGTTTGCCTTTTCGGGAACAGGCTCTGCCGAGGATGCGCACCGTGAGATGTTCCTTCTCTGGGCAAGCACAGATCCCCAAACCTGTTGTGCCTGTGAATAGGCTGCAGGGGGAAGGTGAAGACCAGCAACAGCTTTCCGGGCTGCCACCTTCCGTGTGGGACAAGGAGCCGGACGTTTGCCTTTTCGGGAACAGGCTCTGCCGAGGATGCGCACCGTGAGAGATTGCGTCTTTGGGCAAGCACAGATCCCAAAACCTGTTGTGCCTGTGAATAGGCTGCAGGGGGAAGGTGAAGACCAGCAACAGCTTTCCGGGCTGCCACCTTCCGTGTGGGACAAGGAGCCGGACGTTTGCCTTTTCGGGAACAGGCTCTGCCGAGGATGCGCACCGTGAGATGTTCCTTCTCTGGGCAAGCACAGATCCCAAAACCTGTTGTGCCTGTGAATAGGCTGCAGGGGGAAGGTGAAGACCAGCAACAGCTTTCCGGGCTGCCACCTTCCGTGTGGGACAAGGAGCCGGACGTTTGCCTTTTCGGGAACAGGCTCTGCCGAGGATGCGCACCGTGAGAGATTGCGTCTTTGGGCAAGCACAGATCCCAAAACCTGTTGTGCCTGTGAATAGGCTGCAGGGGGAAGGTGAAGAACAGCAACAGCTTTCCGGGCTGCCACCTTCCGTGTGGGACAAGGAGCCGGACGTTTGCCTTTTCGGGAACAGGCTCTGCCGAGGATGCGCACCGTGAGATGTTCCTTCTCTGGGCAAGCACAGATCCCAAAACCTGTTGTGCCTGTGAATAGGCTGCAGGGGGAAGGTGAAGACCAGCAACAGCTTTCCGGGCTGCCACCTTCCGTGTGGGACAAGGAGCCTGACGTTTGCCTTTTCGGGAACAGGCTCTGCCGAGGGTGCGCACCGTGAGAGATTGCGTCTTTGGGCAAGCACAGATCTCCAAACCTGTTGTGCCTGTGAATAGGCTGCAGGGGGAAGGTGAACCAGCAACAGCTTTCCGGGCTGCCACCTTCCGTGTGGGACAAGGAGCCGGACGTTTGCCTTTTCGGGAACAGGCTCTGCCGAGGATGCGCACCGTGAGATGTTCCTTCTCTGGGCAAGCACAGATCCCCAAACCTGTTGTGCCTGTGAATAGGCTGCAGGGGGAAGGTGAAGACCAGCAACAGCTTTCCGGGCTGCCACCTTCCGTGTGGGACAAGGAGCCGGACGTTTGCCTTTTCGGGAACAGGCTCTGCCGAGGATGCGCACCGTGAGACGTTCCTTCTCTGGGCAAGCACAGATCCCAAAACCTGTTGTGCCTGTGAATAGGCTGCAGGGGGAAGGTGAAGACCAGCAACAGCTTTCCGGGCTGCCACCTTCCGTGTGGGACAAGGAGCCGGACGTTTGCCTTTTCGGGAACAGGCTGTGCCGAGGATGCGCACCGTGAGAGATTGCGTCTTTGGGAAAGCAGAGATTCCCAGTGCGGTGGTGCCTGTGAATAGGCTGCAGGGGGAAGGTGAAGACCAGCAACAGCTTTCAGGGCTGCCACCTTCCGTGTGGGACAAGGAGCCGGACGTTTGCCTTTTCGGGAACAGGCTCTGCCGAGGGTGCGCACCGTGAGATGGTCCTTCTCTGGGCAAGCACAGATCCCCAAACCTGTTGTGCCTGTGAATAGGCTGCAGGGGGAAGGTGAAGACCAGCAACAGCTTTCCGGGCTGCCACCTTCCGTGTGGGACAAGGAGCCGGACGTTTGCCTTTTCGGGAACAGGCTCTGCCGAGGATGCGCACCGTGAGATGTTCCTTCTCTGGGCAAGCACAGATCCCAAAACCTGTTGTGCCTGTGAATAGGCTGCAGGGGGAAGGTGAAGACCAGCAACAGCTTTCCGGGCTGCCACCTTCCGTGTGGGACAAGGAGCCGGACGTTTGCCTTTTCGGGAACAGGCTGTGCCGAGGATGCGCACCGTGAGAGATTGCGTCTTTGGGAAAGCAGAGATTCCCAGTGCGGTGGTGCCTGTGAATAGGCTGCAGGGGGAAGGTGAAGACCAGCAACAGCTTTCCGGGCTGCCACCTTCCGTGTGGGACAAGGAGCCGGACGTTTGCCTTTTCGGGAACAGGCTCTGCCGAGGATGCGCACCGTGAGAGATTGCGTCTTTGGGCAAGCACAGATCCCAAAACCTGTTGTGCCTGTGAATAGGCTGCAGGGGGAAGGTGAAGAACAGCAACAGCTTTCCGGGCTGCCACCTTCCGTGTGGGACAAGGAGCCGGACGTTTGCCTTTTCGGGAACAGGCTCTGCCGAGGATGCGCACCGTGAGATGTTCCTTCTCTGGGCAAGCACAGATCCCAAAACCTGTTGTGCCTGTGAATAGGCTGCAGGGGGAAGGTGAAGACCAGCAACAGCTTTCCGGGCTGCCACCTTCCGTGTGGGACAAGGAGCCTGACGTTTGCCTTTTCGGGAACAGGCTGTCCCGAGGATGCGCACCGTGAGAGATTGCGTCTTTGGGAAAGCACAGATCTCCAAACCTGTTGTGCCTGTGAATAGGCTGCAGGGGGAAGGTGAAGACCAGCAACAGCTTTCCGGGCTGCCACCTTCCGTGTGGGACAAGGAGCCGGACGTTTGCCTTTTCGGGAACAGGCTCTGCCGAGGATGCGCACCGTGAGATGTTCCTTCTGTGGGCAAGCACAGATCCCAAAACCTGTTGTGCCTGTGAATAGGCTGCAGGGGGAAGGTGAAGACCAGCAACAGCTTTCAGGGCTGCCACCTTCCGTGTGGGACAAGGAGCCGGACGTTTGCCTTTTCGGGAACAGGCTGTGCCGAGGATGCGCACCGTGAGAGATTGCGTCTTTGGGAAAGCAGAGATTCCCAGTGCGGTGGTGCCTGTGAATAGGCTGCAGGGGGAAGGTGAAGACCAGCAACAGCTTTCCGGGCTGCCACCTTCCGTGTGGGACAAGGAGCCGGACGTTTGCCTTTTCGGGAACAGGCTCTGCCGAGGATGCGCACCGTGAGATGTTCCTTCTCTGGGCAAGCACAGATCCCAAAACCTGTTGTGCCTGTGAATAGGCTGCAGGGGGAAGGTGAAGACCAGCAAGAGCTTTCAGGGCTGCCACCTTCCGTGTGGGACAAGGAGCCGGACGTTTGCCTTTTCGGGAACAGGCTCTGCCGAGGATGCGCACCGTGAGAGATTGCGTCTTTGGGCAAGCACAGATCCCAAAACCTGTTGTGCCTGTGAATAGGCTGCAGGGGGAAGGTGAAAGACCAGCAACAGCTTTCCGGGCTGCCACCTTCCGTGTGGGACAAGGAGCCGGACGTTTGCCTTTTCGGGAACAGGCTCTGCCGAGGATGCGCACCGTGAGATGTTCCTTCTCTGGGCAAGCACAGATCCCAAAACCTGTTGTGCCTGTGAATAGGCTGCAGGGGGAAGGTGAAGACCAGCAACAGCTTTCCGGGCTGCCACCTTCCGTGTGGGACAAGGAGCCGGACGTTTGCCTTTTCGGGAACAGGCTCTGCCGAGGATGCGCACCGTGAGATGTTCCTTCTCTGGGCAAGCACAGATCCCCAAACCTGTTGTGCCTGTGAATAGGCTGCAGGGGGAAGGTGAAGACCAGCAACAGCTTTCCGGGCTGCCACCTTCCGTGTGGGACAAGGAGCCGGACGTTTGCCTTTTCGGGAACAGGCTCTGCCGAGGATGCGCACCGTGAGAGATTGCGTCTTTGGGAAAGCAGAGATTCCCAGTGCGGTGGTGCCTGTGAATAGGCTGCAGGGGGAAGGTGAAGACCAGCAACAGCTTTCAGGGCTGCCACCTTCCGTGTGGGACAAGGAGCCGGACGTTTGCCTTTTCGGGAACAGGCTCTGCCGAGGGTGCGCACCGTGAGATGTTCCTTCTCTGGGCAAGCACAGATCCCAAAACCTGTTGTGCCTGTGAATAGGCTGCAGGGGGAAGGTGAAGACCAGCAACAGCTTTCCGGGCTGCCACCTTCCGTGTGGGACAAGGAGCCGGACGTTTGCCTTTTCGGGAACAGGCTCTGCCGAGGATGCGCACCGTGAGATGTTCCTTCTCTGGGCAAGCACAGATCCCAAAACCTGTTGTGCCTGTGAATAGGCTGCAGGGGGAAGGTGAAGACCAGCAACAGCTTTCCGGGCTGCCACCTTCCGTGTGGGACAAGGAGCCGGACGTTTGCCTTTTCGGGAACAGGCTGTGCCGAGGATGCGCACCGTGAGAGATTGCGTCTTTGGGAAAGCAGAGATTCCCAGTGCGGTGGTGCCTGTGAATAGGCTGCAGGGGGAAGGTGAAGACCAGCAACAGCTTTCCGGGCTGCCACCTTCCGTGTGGGACAAGGAGCCGGACGTTTGCCTTTTCGGGAACAGGCTCTGCCGAGGATGCGCACCGTGAGAGATTGCGTCTTTGGGCAAGCACAGATCCCAAAACCTGTTGTGCCTGTGAATAGGCTGCAGGGGGAAGGTGAAGAACAGCAACAGCTTTCCGGGCTGCCACCTTCCGTGTGGGACAAGGAGCCGGACGTTTGCCTTTTCGGGAACAGGCTGTGCCGAGGATGCGCACCGTGAGAGATTGCGTCTTTGGGAAAGCAGAGATTCCCAGTGCGGTGGTGCCTGTGAATAGGCTGCAGGGGGAAGGTGAAGACCAGCAACAGCTTTCCGGGCTGCCACCTTCCGTGTGGGACAAGGAGCCGGACGTTTGCCTTTTCGGGAACAGGCTCTGCCGAGGATGCGCACCGTGAGAGATTGCGTCTTTGGGCAAGCACAGATCCCAAAACCTGTTGTGCCTGTGAATAGGCTGCAGGGGGAAGGTGAAGAACAGCAACAGCTTTCCGGGCTGCCACCTTCCGTGTGGGACAAGGAGCCGGACGTTTGCCTTTTCGGGAACAGGCTCTGCCGAGGATGCGCACCGTGAGATGTTCCTTCTCTGGGCAAGCACAGATCCCAAAACCTGTTGTGCCTGTGAATAGGCTGCAGGGGGAAGGTGAAGACCAGCAACAGCTTTCCGGGCTGCCACCTTCCGTGTGGGACAAGGAGCCTGACGTTTGCCTTTTCGGGAACAGGCTCTGCCGAGGATGCGCACCGTGAGATGTTCCTTCTGTGGGCAAGCACAGATCCCAAAACCTGTTGTGCCTGTGAATAGGCTGCAGGGGGAAGGTGAAGACCAGCAACAGCTTTCCGGGCTGCCACCTTCCGTGTGGGACAAGGAGCCGGACGTTTGCCTTTTCGGGAACAGGCTGTGCCGAGGATGCGCACCGTGAGATGTTCCTTCTCTGGGCAAGCACAGATCCCCAAACCTGTTGTGCCTGTGAATAGGCTGCAGGGGGAAGGTGAAGACCAGCAACAGCTTTCCGGGCTGCCACCTTCCGTGTGGGACAAGGAGCCGGACGTTTGCCTTTTCGGGAACAGGCTCTGCCGAGGATGCGCACCGTGAGATGTTCCTTCTCTGGGCAAGCACAGATCCCCAAACCTGTTGTGCCTGTGAATAGGCTGCAGGGGGAAGGTGAAGACCAGCAACAGCTTTCAGGACTGCCACCTTCCGTGTGGGACAAGGAGCCGGACGTTTGCCTTTTCGGGAACAGGCTCTGCCGAGGATGCGCACCGTGAGAGATTGCGTCTTTGGGCAAGCACAGATCCCAAAACCTGTTGTGCCTGTGAATAGGCTGCAGGGGGAAGGTGAAGAACAGCAACAGCTTTCCGGGCTGCCACCTTCCGTGTGGGACAAGGAGCCGGACGTTTGCCTTTTCGGGAACACGCTCTGCCGAGGATGCGCACCGTGAGATGTTCCTTCTGTGGGCAAGCACAGATCCCAAAACCTGTTGTGCCTGTGAATAGGCTGCAGGGGGAAGGTGAAGACCAGCAACAGCTTTCCGGGCTGCCACCTTCCGTGTGGGACAAGGAGCCGGACGTTTGCCTTTTCGGGAACAGGCTGTGCCGAGGATGCGCACCATGAGATGTTCCTTCTCTGGGCAAGCACAGATCCCCAAACCTGTTGTGCCTGTGAATAGGCTGCAGGGGGAAGGTGAAGACCAGCAACAGCTTTCCGGGCTGCCACCTTCCGTGTGGGACAAGGAGCCGGACGTTTGCCTTTTCGGGAACAGGCTCTGCCGAGGATGCGCACCGTGAGATATTGCGTCTTTGGGCAAGCACAGATCCCAAAACCTGTTGTGCCTGTGAATAGGCTGCAGGGGGAAGGTGAAAGACCAGCAACAGCTTTCCGGGCTGCCACCTTCTGTGTGGGACAAGGAGCCGGACGTTTGCCTTTTCGGGAACAGGCTCTGCCGAGGATGCGCACCGTGAGATGGTCCTTCTCTGGGCAAGCACAGATCCCAAAACCTGTTGTGCCTGTGAATAGGCTGCAGGGGGAAGGTGAAGACCAGCAACAGCTTTCCGGGCTGCCACCTTCCGTGTGGGACAAGGAGCCGGACGTTTGCCTTTTCGGGAACAGGCTGTGCCGAGGATGCGCACCGTGAGATGTTCCTTCTCTGGGCAAGCACAGATCCCAAAACCTGTTGTGCCTGTGAATAGGCTGCAGGGGGAAGGTGAAGACCAGCAAGAGCTTTCAGGGCTGCCACCTTCCGTGTGGGACAAGGAGCCGGACGTTTGCCTTTTCGGGAACAGGCTCTGCCGAGGATGCGCACCGTGAGATATTGCGTCTTTGGGCAAGCACAGATCCCAAAACCTGTTGTGCCTGTGAATAGGCTGCAGGGGGAAGGTGAAAGACCAGCAACAGCTTTCCGGGCTGCCACCTTCCGTGTGGGACAAGGAGCCGGACGTTTGCCTTTTCGGGAACAGGCTCTGCCGAGGATGCGCACCGTGAGATGGTCCTTCTCTGGGCAAGCACAGATCCCAAAACCTGTTGTGCCTGTGAATAGGCTGCAGGGGGAAGGTGAAGAACAGCAACAGCTTTCCGGGCTGCCACCTTCCGTGTGGGACAAGGAGCCGGACGTTTGCCTTTTCGGGAACAGGCTCTGCCGAGGATGCGCACCGTGAGATGTTCCTTCTCTGGGCAAGCACAGATCCCAAAACCTGTTGTGCCTGTGAATAGGCTGCAGGGGGAAGGTGAAGACCAGCAACAGCTTTCAGGTCTGCCACCTTCCGTGTGGGACAAGGAGCTGGACGTTTGCCTTTTCGGGAACAGGCTCTGCCGAGGATGCGCACCGTGAGATGTTCCTTCTCTGGGCAAGCACAGATCCCCAAACCTGTTGTGCCTGTGAATAGGCTGCAGGGGGAAGGTGAAGACCAGCAACAGCTTTCAGGGCTGCCACCTTCCGTGTGGGACAAGGAGCCGGACGTTTGCCTTTTCGGGAACAGGCTCTGCCGAGGATGCGCACTGTGAGATGTTCCTTCTCTGGGCAAGCACAGATCCCAAAACCTGTTGTGCCTGTGAATAGGCTGCAGGGGGAAGGTGAAGACCAGCAACAGCTTTCCGGGCTGCCACCTTCCGTGTGGGACAAGGAGCCGGACGTTTGCCTTTTCGGGAACAGGCTGTGCCGAGGATGCGCACCGTGAGAGATTGCGTCTTTGGGAAAGCAGAGATTCCCAGTGCGGTGGTGCCTTTGAATAGGCTGCAGGGGGAAGGTGAAGACCAGCAACAGCTTTCAGGGCTGCCACCTTCCGTGTGGGACAAGGAGCCGGACGTTTGCCTTTTCGGGAACAGGCTCTGCCGAGGATGCGCACCGTGAGATGTTCCTTCTCTGGGCAAGCACAGATCCCAAAACCTGTTGTGCCTGTGAATAGGCTGCAGGGGGAAGGTGAAGACCAGCAACAGCTTTCCGGGCTGCCACCTTCCGTGTGGGACAAGGAGCCGGACGTTTGCCTTTTCGGGAACAGGCTCTGCCGAGGATGCGCACCGTGAGATGTTCCTTCTCTGGGCAAGCAGAGATCCCAAAACCTGTTGTGCCTGTGAATAGGCTGCAGGGGGAAGGTGAAGACCAGCAACAGCTTTCCGGGCTGCCACCTTCCGTGTGGGACAAGGAGCCGGACGTTTGCCTTTTCGGGAACAGGCTGTGCCGAGGATGCGCACCGTGAGAGATTGCGTCTTTGGGAAAGCACAGATCCCCAAACCTGTTGTGCCTGTGAATAGGCTGCAGGGGGAAGGTGAAGACCAGCAACAGCTTTCCGGGCTGCCACCTTCCGTGTGGGACAAGGAGCCGGACGTTTGCCTTTTCGGGAACAGGCTCTGCCGAGGATGCGCACCGTGAGATGTTCCTTCTCTGGGCAAGCACAGATCCCAAAACCTGTTGTGCCTGTGAATAGGCTGCAGGGGGAAGGTGAAGACCAGCAACAGCTTTCCGGGCTGCCACCTTCCGTGTGGGACAAGGAGCCGGACGTTTGCCTTTTCGGGAACAGGCTCTGCCGAGGATGCGCACCGTGAGATGTTCCTTCTCTGGACAAGCACAGATCCCAAAACCTGTTGTGCCTGTGAATAGGCTGCAGGGGGAAGGTGAAGACCAGCAACAGCTTTCCGGGCTGCCACCTTCCGTGTGGGACAAGGAGCCGGACGTTTGCCTTTTCGGGAACAGGCTGTGCCGAGGATGCGCACCGTGAGAGATTGCGTCTTTGGGCAAGCACAGATCTCCAAACCTGTTGTGCCTGTGAATAGGCTGCAGGGGGAAGGTGAAGACCAGCAACAGCTTTCCGGGCTGCCACCTTCCGTGTGGGACAAGGAGCCGGACGTTTGCCTTTTCGGGAACAGGCTCTGCCGAGGATGCGCACCGTGAGATGTTCCTTCTGTGGGCAAGCACAGATCCCAAAACCTGTTGTGCCTGTGAATAGGCTGCAGGGGGAAGGTGAAGACCAGCAACAGCTTTCCGGGCTGCCACCTTCCGTGTGGGACAAGGAGCCGGACGTTTGCCTTTTCGGGAACAGGCTCTGCCGAGGATGCGCACCGTGAGATGTTCCTTCTCTGGGCAAGCACAGATCCCCAAACCTGTTGTGCCTGTGAATAGGCTGCAGGGGGAAGGTGAAGACCAGCAACAGCTTTCAGGACTGCCACCTTCCGTGTGGGACAAGGAGCCGGACGTTTGCCTTTTCGGGAACAGGCTCTGCCGAGGATGCGCACCGTGAGAGATTGCGTCTTTGGGCAAGCACAGATCCCAAAACCTGTTGTGCCTGTGAATAGGCTGCAGGGGGAAGGTGAAGAACAGCAACAGCTTTCCGGGCTGCCACCTTCCGTGTGGGACAAGGAGCCGGACGTTTGCCTTTTCGGGAACACGCTCTGCCGAGGATGCGCACCGTGAGATGTTCCTTCTGTGGGCAAGCACAGATCCCAAAACCTGTTGTGCCTGTGAATAGGCTGCAGGGGGAAGGTGAAGACCAGCAACAGCTTTCCGGGCTGCCACCTTCCGTGTGGGACAAGGAGCCGGACGTTTGCCTTTTCGGGAACAGGCTGTGCCGAGGATGCGCACCATGAGATGTTCCTTCTCTGGGCAAGCACAGATCCCCAAACCTGTTGTGCCTGTGAATAGGCTGCAGGGGGAAGGTGAAGACCAGCAACAGCTTTCCGGGCTGCCACCTTCCGTGTGGGACAAGGAGCCGGACGTTTGCCTTTTCGGGAACAGGCTCTGCCGAGGATGCGCACCGTGAGATATTGCGTCTTTGGGCAAGCACAGATCCCAAAACCTGTTGTGCCTGTGAATAGGCTGCAGGGGGAAGGTGAAAGACCAGCAACAGCTTTCCGGGCTGCCACCTTCTGTGTGGGACAAGGAGCCGGACGTTTGCCTTTTCGGGAACAGGCTCTGCCGAGGATGCGCACCGTGAGATGGTCCTTCTCTGGGCAAGCACAGATCTCCAAACCTGTTGTGCCTGTGAATAGGCTGCAGGGGGAAGGTGAAGACCAGCAACAGCTTTCCGGGCTGCCACCTTCCGTGTGGGACAAGGAGCCGGACGTTTGCCTTTTCGGGAACAGGCTGTGCCGAGGATGCGCACCGTGAGATGTTCCTTCTCTGGGCAAGCACAGATCCCAAAACCTGTTGTGCCTGTGAATAGGCTGCAGGGGGAAGGTGAAGACCAGCAACAGCTTTCCGGGCTGCCACCTTCCGTGTGGGACAAGGAGCCGGACGTTTGCCTTTTCGGGAACAGGCTCTGCCGAGGATGCGCACCGTGAGATGTTCCTTCTCTGGGCAAGCACAGATCCCAAAACCTGTTGTGCCTGTGAATAGGCTGCAGGGGGAAGGTGAAAGACCAGCAACAGCTTTCCGGGCTGCCACCTTCCGTGTGGGACAAGGAGCCGGACGTTTGCCTTTTCGGGAACAGGCTCTGCCGAGGATGCGCACCGTGAGATGGTCCTTCTCTGGGCAAGCACAGATCCCAAAACCTGTTGTGCCTGTGAATAGGCTGCAGGGGGAAGGTGAAGAACAGCAACAGCTTTCCGGGCTGCCACCTTCCGTGTGGGACAAGGAGCCGGACGTTTGCCTTTTCGGGAACAGGCTCTGCCGAGGATGCGCACCGTGAGATGTTCCTTCTCTGGGCAAGCACAGATCCCAAAACCTGTTGTGCCTGTGAATAGGCTGCAGGGGGAAGGTGAAGACCAGCAACAGCTTTCAGGTCTGCCACCTTCCGTGTGGGACAAGGAGCTGGACGTTTGCCTTTTCGGGAACAGGCTCTGCCGAGGATGCGCACCGTGAGATGTTCCTTCTCTGGGCAAGCACAGATCCCCAAACCTGTTGTGCCTGTGAATAGGCTGCAGGGGGAAGGTGAAGACCAGCAACAGCTTTCAGGGCTGCCACCTTCCGTGTGGGACAAGGAGCCGGACGTTTGCCTTTTCGGGAACAGGCTCTGCCGAGGATGCGCACTGTGAGATGTTCCTTCTCTGGGCAAGCACAGATCCCAAAACCTGTTGTGCCTGTGAATAGGCTGCAGGGGGAAGGTGAAGACCAGCAACAGCTTTCCGGGCTGCCACCTTCCGTGTGGGACAAGGAGCCGGACGTTTGCCTTTTCGGGAACAGGCTGTGCCGAGGATGCGCACCGTGAGAGATTGCGTCTTTGGGAAAGCAGAGATTCCCAGTGCGGTGGTGCCTTTGAATAGGCTGCAGGGGGAAGGTGAAGACCAGCAACAGCTTTCAGGGCTGCCACCTTCCGTGTGGGACAAGGAGCCGGACGTTTGCCTTTTCGGGAACAGGCTCTGCCGAGGGTGCGCACCGTGAGATGTTCCTTCTCTGGGCAAGCACAGATCCCCAAACCTGTTGTGCCTGTGAATAGGCTGCAGGGGGAAGGTGAAGACCAGCAACAGCTTTCCGGGCTGCCACCTTCCGTGTGGGACAAGGAGCCGGACGTTTGCCTTTTCGGGAACAGGCTCTGCCGAGGATGCGCACCGTGAGATGTTCCTTCTCTGGGCAAGCAGAGATCCCAAAACCTGTTGTGCCTGTGAATAGGCTGCAGGGGGAAGGTGAAGACCAGCAACAGCTTTCCGGGCTGCCACCTTCCGTGTGGGACAAGGAGCCGGACGTTTGCCTTTTCGGGAACAGGCTGTGCCGAGGATGCGCACCGTGAGAGATTGCGTCTTTGGGAAAGCACAGATCCCCAAACCTGTTGTGCCTGTGAATAGGCTGCAGGGGGAAGGTGAAGACCAGCAACAGCTTTCCGGGCTGCCACCTTCCGTGTGGGACAAGGAGCCGGACGTTTGCCTTTTCGGGAACAGGCTCTGCCGAGGATGCGCACCGTGAGATGTTCCTTCTCTGGGCAAGCACAGATCCCAAAACCTGTTGTGCCTGTGAATAGGCTGCAGGGGGAAGGTGAAGACCAGCAACAGCTTTCCGGGCTGCCACCTTCCGTGTGGGACAAGGAGCCGGACGTTTGCCTTTTCGGGAACAGGCTCTGCCGAGGATGCGCACCGTGAGATGTTCCTTCTCTGGACAAGCACAGATCCCAAAACCTGTTGTGCCTGTGAATAGGCTGCAGGGGGAAGGTGAAGACCAGCAACAGCTTTCCGGGCTGCCACCTTCCGTGTGGGACAAGGAGCCGGACGTTTGCCTTTTCGGGAACAGGCTGTGCCGAGGATGCGCACCGTGAGAGATTGCGTCTTTGGGCAAGCACAGATCTCCAAACCTGTTGTGCCTGTGAATAGGCTGCAGGGGGAAGGTGAAGACCAGCAACAGCTTTCCGGGCTGCCACCTTCCGTGTGGGACAAGGAGCCGGACGTTTGCCTTTTCGGGAACAGGCTCTGCCGAGGATGCGCACCGTGAGATGTTCCTTCTGTGGGCAAGCACAGATCCCAAAACCTGTTGTGCCTGTGAATAGGCTGCAGGGGGAAGGTGAAGACCAGCAACAGCTTTCCGGGCTGCCACCTTCCGTGTGGGACAAGGAGCCGGACGTTTGCCTTTTCGGGAACAGGCTGTGCCGAGGATGCGCACCGTGAGAGATTGCGTCTTTGGGAAAGCAGAGATTCCCAGTGCGGTGGTGCCTGTGAATAGGCTGCAGGGGGAAGGTGAAGACCAGC
This sequence comes from Haliaeetus albicilla, assembly GCF_947461875.1. Classification (NCBI taxonomy): domain Eukaryota; kingdom Metazoa; phylum Chordata; class Aves; order Accipitriformes; family Accipitridae; genus Haliaeetus; species Haliaeetus albicilla. Next base: position 367,904 of record NW_027212431.1, on the reverse strand, counting down.
AACAGCTTTCCGGGCTGCCACCTTCCGTGTGGGACAAGGAGCCGGACGTTTGCCTTTTCGGGAACAGGCTCTGCCGAGGATGCGCACCGTGAGATGTTCCTTCTCTGGGCAAGCACAGATCCCAAAACCTGTTGTGCCTGTGAATAGGCTGCAGGGGGAAGGTGAAGACCAGCAAGAGCTTTCAGGGCTGCCACCTTCCGTGTGGGACAAGGAGCCGGACGTTTGCCTTTTCGGGAACAGGCTCTGCCGAGGATGCGCACCGTGAGATATTGCGTCTTTGGGCAAGCACAGATCCCAAAACCTGTTGTGCCTGTGAATAGGCTGCAGGGGGAAGGTGAAAGACCAGCAACAGCTTTCAGGGCTGCCACCTTCCGTGTGGGACAAGGAGCCGGACGTTTGCCTTTTCGGGAACAGGCTCTGCCGAGGATGCGCACCGTGAGATGGTCCTTCTCTGGGCAAGCACAGATCCCAAAACCTGTTGTGCCTGTGAATAGGCTGCAGGGGGAAGGTGAAGAACAGCAACAGCTTTCCGGGCTGCCACCTTCCGTGTGGGACAAGGAGCCGGACGTTTGCCTTTTCGGGAACAGGCTCTGCCGAGGATGCGCACCGTGAGATGTTCCTTCTGTGGGCAAGCACAGATCCCAAAACCTGTTGTGCCTGTGAATAGGCTGCAGGGGGAAGGTGAAGACCAGCAACAGCTTTCCGGGCTGCCACCTTCCGTGTGGGACAAGGAGCCGGACGTTTGCCTTTTCGGGAACAGGCTCTGCCGAGGATGCGCACCGTGAGATGTTCCTTCTCTGGGCAAGCACAGATCCCAAAACCTGTTGTGCCTGTGAATAGGCTGCAGGGGGAAGGTGAAGACCAGCAACAGCTTTCCGGGCTGCCACCTTCCGTGTGGGACAAGGAGCCGGACGTTTGCCTTTTCGGGAACAGGCTCTGCCGAGGATGCGCACCGTGAGATGTTCCTTCTCTGGGCAAGCACAGATCCCAAAACCTGTTGTGCCTGTGAATAGGCTGCAGGGGGAAGGTGAAGACCAGCAACAGCTTTCCGGGCTGCCACCTTCCGTGTGGGACAAGGAGCCGGACGTTTGCCTTTTCGGGAACAGGCTGTGCCGAGGATGCGCACCGTGAGAGATTGCGTCTTTGGGCAAGCACAGATCTCCAAACCTGTTGTGCCTGTGAATAGGCTGCAGGGGGAAGGTGAAGACCAGCAACAGCTTTCCGGGCTGCCACCTTCCGTGTGGGACAAGGAGCCGGACGTTTGCCTTTTCGGGAACAGGCTCTGCCGAGGATGCGCACCGTGAGATGTTCCTTCTGTGGGCAAGCACAGATCCCAAAACCTGTTGTGCCTGTGAATAGGCTGCAGGGGGAAGGTGAAGACCAGCAACAGCTTTCCGGGCTGCCACCTTCCGTGTGGGACAAGGAGCCGGACGTTTGCCTTTTCGGGAACAGGCTGTGCCGAGGATGCGCACCGTGAGAGATTGCGTCTTTGGGAAAGCAGAGATTCCCAGTGCGGTGGTGCCTGTGAATAGGCTGCAGGGGGAAGGTGAAGACCAGCAACAGCTTTCCGGGCTGCCACCTTCCGTGTGGGACAAGGAGCCGGACGTTTGCCTTTTCGGGAACAGGCTCTGCCGAGGATGCGCACCGTGAGATGTTCCTTCTCTGGGCAAGCACAGATCCCAAAACCTGTTGTGCCTGTGAATAGGCTGCAGGGGGAAGGTGAAGACCAGCAAGAGCTTTCAGGGCTGCCACCTTCCGTGTGGGACAAGGAGCCGGACGTTTGCCTTTTCGGGAACAGGCTCTGCCGAGGATGCGCACCGTGAGATATTGCGTCTTTGGGCAAGCACAGATCCCAAAACCTGTTGTGCCTGTGAATAGGCTGCAGGGGGAAGGTGAAAGACCAGCAACAGCTTTCCGGGCTGCCACCTTCCGTGTGGGACAAGGAGCCGGACGTTTGCCTTTTCGGGAACAGGCTCTGCCGAGGATGCGCACCGTGAGATGGTCCTTCTCTGGGCAAGCACAGATCCCAAAACCTGTTGTGCCTGTGAATAGGCTGCAGGGGGAAGGTGAAGAACAGCAACAGCTTTCCGGGCTGCCACCTTCCGTGTGGGACAAGGAGCCGGACGTTTGCCTTTTCGGGAACAGGCTCTGCCGAGGATGCGCACCGTGAGATGTTCCTTCTCTGGGCAAGCACAGATCCCAAAACCTGTTGTGCCTGTGAATAGGCTGCAGGGGGAAGGTGAAGACCAGCAACAGCTTTCAGGTCTGCCACCTTCCGTGTGGGACAAGGAGCTGGACGTTTGCCTTTTCGGGAACAGGCTCTGCCGAGGATGCGCACCGTGAGATGTTCCTTCTCTGGGCAAGCACAGATCCCCAAACCTGTTGTGCCTGTGAATAGGCTGCAGGGGGAAGGTGAAGACCAGCAACAGCTTTCCGGGCTGCCCCCTTCCGTGTGGGACAAGGAGCCGGACGTTTGCCATTTCGGGAACAGGCTCTGCCGAGGATGCGCACCATGAGATGTTCCTTCTCTGGGCAAGCACAGATCCCAAAACCTGTTGTGCCTGTGAATAGGCTGCAGGGGGAAGGTGAAGACCAGCAACAGCTTTCCGGGCTGCCACCTTCCGTGTGGGACAAGGAGCCGGACGTTTGCCTTTTCGGGAACAGGCTCTGCCGAGGATGCGCACCGTGAGATGTTCCTTCTCTGGGCAAGCACAGATCCCAAAACCTGTTGTGCCTGTGAATAGGCTGCAGGGGGAAGGTGAAGACCAGCAACAGCTTTCCGGGCTGCCACCTTCCGTGTGGGACAAGGAGCCGGACGTTCGCCTTTTCGGGAACAGGCTCTGCCGAGGATGCGCACCGTGAGATGTTCCTTCTCTGGGCAAGCACAGATCCCAAAACCTGTTGTGCCTGTGAATAGGCTGCAGGGGGAAGGTGAAGACCAGCAACAGCTTTCCGGGCTGCCACCTTCCGTGTGGGACAAGGAGCCGGACGTTTGCCTTTTCGGGAACAGGCTGTGCCGAGGATGCGCACCGTGAGAGATTGCGTCTTTGGGAAAGCAGAGATTCCCAGTGCGGTGGTGCCTGTGAATAGGCTGCAGGGGGAAGGTGAAGACCAGCAACAGCTTTCCGGGCTGCCACCTTCCGTGTGGGACAAGGAGCCGGACGTTTGCCTTTTCGGGAACAGGCTCTGCCGAGGATGCGCACCGTGAGAGATTGCGTCTTTGGGCAAGCACAGATCCCAAAACCTGTTGTGCCTGTGAATAGGCTGCAGGGGGAAGGTGAAAACCAGCACCAGCTTTCCGGGCTGCCACCTTCCGTGTGGGACAAGGAGCCGGACGTTTGCCTTTTCGGGAACAGGCTCTGCCGAGGATGCGCACCGTGAGATGTTCCTTCTCTGGGCAAGCACAGATCCCAAAACCTGTTGTGCCTGTGAATAGGCTGCAGGGGGAAGGTGAAGACCAGCAACAGCTTTCCGGGCTGCCACCTTCCGTGTGGGACAAGGAGCCGGACGTTTGCCTTTTCGGGAACAGGCTCTGCCAAGGATGCGCACCGTGAGAGATTGCGTCTTTGGGCAAGCACAGATCTCCAAACCTGTTGTGCCTGTGAATAGGCTGCAGGGGGAAGGTGAAGACCAGCAACAGCTTTCCGGGCTGCCACCTTCCGTGTGGGACAAGGAGCCGGACGTTTGCCTTTTCGGGAACAGGCTCTGCCGAGGATGCGCACCGTGAGATGTTCCTTCTCTGGGCAAGCACAGATCCCAAAACCTGTTGTGCCTGTGAATAGGCTGCAGGGGGAAGGTGAAGACCAGCAACAGCTTTCCGGGCTGCCACCTTCCGTGTGGGACAAGGAGCCGGACGTTTGCCTTTTCGGGAACAGGCTCTGCCGAGGATGCGCACCGTGAGAGATTGCGTCTTTGGGCAAGCACAGATCCCAAAACCTGTTGTGCCTGTGAATAGGCTGCAGGGGGAAGGTGAAAGACCAGCAACAGCTTTCCGGGCTGCCACCTTCCGTGTGGGACAAGGAGCCGGACGTTTGCCTTTTCGGGAACAGGCTCTGCCGAGGATGCGCACCGTGAGATGTTCCTTCTGTGGGCAAGCACAGATCCCAAAACCTGTTGTGCCTGTGAATAGGCTGCAGGGGGAAGGTGAAGACCAGCAACAGCTTTCCGGGCTGCCACCTTCCGTGTGGGACAAGGAGCCGGACGTTTGCCTTTTCGGGAACAGGCTCTGCCGAGGATGCGCACCGTGAGGGATTGCGTCTTTGGGCAAGCAGAGATCCCAAAACCTGTTGTGCCTGTGAATAGGCTGCAGGGGGAAGGTGAAGACCAGCAACAGCTTTCCGGGCTGCCACCTTCCGTGTGGGACAAGGAGCCGGACGTTTGCCTTTTCGGGAACAGGCTCTGCCAAGGATGCGCACCGTGAGAGATTGCGTCTTTGGGAAAGCAGAGATTCCCAGTGCGGTGTTGCCTGTGAATAGGCTGCAGGGGGAAGGTGAAGACCAGCAACAGCTTTCCGGGCTGCCCCCTTCCGTGTGGGACAAGGAGCCGGACGTTTGCCTTTTCGGGAACAGGCTCTGCCGAGGATGCGCACCGTGAGAGATTGCGTCTTTGGGCAAGCACAGATCTCCAAACCTGTTGTGCCTGTGAATAGGCTGCAGGGGGAAGGTGAAGACCAGCAACAGCTTTCCGGGCTGCCACCTTCCGTGTGGGACAAGGAGCCGGACGTTTGCCTTTTCGGGAACAGGCTCTGCCGAGGATGCGCACTGTGAGATGTTCCTTCTCTGGGCAAGCACAGATCCCCAAACCTGTTGTGCCTGTGAATAGGCTGCAGGGGGAAGGTGAAGACCAGCAACAGCTTTCCGGGCTGCCACCTTCCGTGTGGGACAAGGAGCCGGACGTTTGCCTTTTCGGGAAAAGGCTCTGCCGAGGATGCGCACCGTGAGATGTTCCTTCTCTGGGCAAGCACAGATCCCAAAACCTGTTGTGCCTGTGAATAGGCTGCAGGGGGAAGGTGAAGACCAGCAACAGCTTTCCGGGCTGCCACCTTCCGTGTGGGACAAGGAGCCGGACGTTTGCCTTTTCGGGAACAGGCTGTGCCGAGGATGCGCACCGTGAGAGATTGCGTCTTTGGGAAAGCAGAGATTCCCAGTGCGGTGGTGCCTGTGAATAGGCTGCAGGGGGAAGGTGAAGACCAGCAACAGCTTTCCGGGCTGCCACCTTCCGTGTGGGACAAGGAGCCGGACGTTTGCCTTTTCGGGAACAGGCTCTGCCGAGGGTGCGCACCATGAGATGTTCCTTCTCTGGGCAAGCACAGATCCCAAAACCTGTTGTGCCTGTGAATAGGCTGCAGGGGGAAGGTGAAGACCAGCAACAGCTTTCCGGGCTGCCACCTTCCGTGTGGGACAAGGAGCCGGACGTTTGCCTTTTCGGGAACAGGCTCTGCCGAGGATGCGCACCGTGAGATGTTCCTTCTCTGGGCAAGCACAGATCCCAAAACCTGTTGTGCCTGTGAATAGGCTGCAGGGGGAAGGTGAAGACCAGCAACAGCTTTCCGGGCTGCCACCTTCCGTGTGGGACAAGGAGCCGGACGTTTGCCTTTTCGGGAACAGGCTGTGCCGAGGATGCGCACCGTGAGAGATTGCGTCTTTGGGAAAGCAGAGATTCCCAGTGCGGTGGTGCCTGTGAATAGGCTGCAGGGGGAAGGTGAAGACCAGCAACAGCTTTCCGGGCTGCCACCTTCCCTGTGGGACAAGGAGCCGGACGTTTGCCTTTTCGGGAACAGGCTCTGCCGAGGATGCGCACCGTGAGAGATTGCGTCTTTGGGCAAGCACAGATCCCAAAACCTGTTGTGCCTGTGAATAGGCTGCAGGGGGAAGGTGAAGAACAGCAACAGCTTTCAGGGCTGCCACCTTCCGTGTGGGACAAGGAGCCGGACGTTTGCCTTTTCGGGAACAGGCTCTGCCGAGGATGCGCACCGTGAGATGTTCCTTCTCTGGGCAAGCACAGATCCCAAAACCTGTTGTGCCTGTGAATAGGCTGCAGGGGGAAGGTGAAGACCAGCAACAGCTTTCCGGGCTGCCACCTTCCGTGTGGGACAAGGAGCCGGACGTTTGCCTTTTCGGGAACAGGCTCTGCCGAGGATGCGCACCGTGAGAGATTGCGTCTTTGGGCAAGCACAGATCTCCAAACCTGTTGTGCCTGTGAATAGGCTGCAGGGGGAAGGTGAAGACCAGCAACAGCTTTCCGGGCTGCCACCTTCCGTGTGGGACAAGGAGCCGGACGTTTGCCTTTTCGGGAACAGGCTCTGCCGAGGATGCGCACTGTGAGATGTTCCTTCTCTGGGCAAGCACAGATCCCCAAACCTGTTGTGCCTGTGAATAGGCTGCAGGGGGAAGGTGAAGACCAGCAACAGCTTTCCGGGCTGCCACCTTCCGTGTGGGACAAGGAGCCGGACGTTTGCCTTTTCGGGAACAGGCTGTGCCGAGGATGCGCACCGTGAGAGATTGCGTCTTTGGGAAAGCAGAGATTCCCAGTGCGGTGGTGCCTGTGACTAGGCTGCAGGGGGAAGGTGAAAACCAGCAACAGCTTTCCGGGCTGCCACCTTCCGTGTGGGACAAGGAGCCGGACGTTTGCCTTTTCGGGAACAGGCTCTGCCGAGGATGCGCACCGTGAGAGATTGCGTCTTTGGGCAAGCACAGATCCCAAAACCTGTTGTGCCTGTGAATAGGCTGCAGGGGGAAGGTGAAGACCAGCACCAGCTTTCAGGGCTGCCACCTTCCGTGTGGGACAAGGAGCCGGACGTTTGCCTTTTCGGGAACAGGCTCTGCCGAGGATGCGCACCGTGAGATGTTCCTTCTCTGGGCAAGCACAGATCCCAAAACCTGTTGTGCCTGTGAATAGGCTGCAGGGGGAAGGTGAAGACCAGCAACAGCTTTCCGGGCTGCCACCTTCCGTGTGGGACAAGGAGCCTGACGTTTGCCTTTTCGGGAACAGGCTGTGCCGAGGATGCGCACCGTGAGAGATTGCGTCTTTCGGAAAGCAGAGATTCCCAGTGCGGTGGTGCCTGTGAATAGGCTGCAGGGGGAAGGTGAAGACCAGCAACAGCTTTCCGGGCTGCCACCTTCCGTGTGGGACAAGGAGCCGGACGTTTGCCTTTTCGGGAACAGGCTCTGCCGAGGATGCGCACCGTGAGAGATTGCGTCTTTGGGCAAGCACAGATCCCAAAACCTGTTGTGCCTGTGAATAGGCTGCAGGGGGAAGGTGAAAACCAGCACCAGCTTTCCGGGCTGCCACCTTCCGTGTGGGACAAGGAGCCGGACGTTTGCCTTTTCGGGAACAGGCTCTGCCGAGGATGCGCACCGTGAGATGTTCCTTCTCTGGGCAAGCACAGATCCCAAAACCTGTTGTGCCTGTGAATAGGCTGCAGGGGGAAGGTGAAGACCAGCAACAGCTTTCCGGGCTGCCACCTTCCGTGTGGGACAAGGAGCCGGACGTTTGCCTTTTCGGGAACAGGCTCTGCCAAGGATGCGCACCGTGAGAGATTGCGTCTTTGGGCAAGCACAGATCTCCAAACCTGTTGTGCCTGTGAATAGGCTGCAGGGGGAAGGTGAAGACCAGCAACAGCTTTCCGGGCTGCCACCTTCCGTGTGGGACAAGGAGCCGGACGTTTGCCTTTTCGGGAACAGGCTCTGCCGAGGATGCGCACCGTGAGATGTTCCTTCTCTGGGCAAGCACAGATCCCAAAACCTGTTGTGCCTGTGAATAGGCTGCAGGGGGAAGGTGAAGACCAGCAACAGCTTTCCGGGCTGCCACCTTCCGTGTGGGACAAGGAGCCGGACGTTTGCCTTTTCGGGAACAGGCTCTGCCGAGGATGCGCACCGTGAGATGTTCCTTCTGTGGGCAAGCACAGATCCCAAAACCTGTTGTGCCTGTGAATAGGCTGCAGGGGGAAGGTGAAGACCAGCAACAGCTTTCCGGGCTGCCACCTTCCGTGTGGGACAAGGAGCCGGACGTTTGCCTTTTCGGGAACAGGCTGTGCCAAGGATGCGCACCGTGAGAGATTGCGTCTTTGGGAAAGCAGAGATTCCCAGTGCGGTGGTGCCTGTGAATAGGCTGCAGGGGGAAGGTGAAGACCAGCAACAGCTTTCCGGGCTGCCACCTTCCGTGTGGGACAAGGAGCCGGACGTTTGCCTTTTCGGGAACAGGCTCTGCCGAGGATGCGCACCGTGAGGGATTGCGTCTTTGGGCAAGCACAGATCCCAAAACCTGTTGTGCCTGTGAATAGGCTGCAGGGGGAAGGTGAAGACCAGCAACAGCTTTCCGGGCTGCCACCTTCCGTGTGGGACAAGGAGCCGGACGTTTGCCTTTTCGGGAACAGGCTCTGCCAAGGATGCGCACCGTGAGAGATTGCGTCTTTGGGAAAGCAGAGATTCCCAGTGCGGTGTTGCCTGTGAATAGGCTGCAGGGGGAAGGTGAAGACCAGCAACAGCTTTCCGGGCTGCCCCCTTCCGTGTGGGACAAGGAGCCGGACGTTTGCCTTTTCGGGAACAGGCTCTGCCGAGGATGCGCACCGTGAGAGATTGCGTCTTTGGGCAAGCACAGATCTCCAAACCTGTTGTGCCTGTGAATAGGCTGCAGGGGGAAGGTGAAGACCAGCAACAGCTTTCCGGGCTGCCACCTTCCGTGTGGGACAAGGAGCCGGACGTTTGCCTTTTCGGGAACAGGCTCTGCCGAGGATGCGCACTGTGAGATGTTCCTTCTCTGGGCAAGCACAGATCCCCAAACCTGTTGTGCCTGTGAATAGGCTGCAGGGGGAAGGTGAAGACCAGCAACAGCTTTCCGGGCTGCCACCTTCCGTGTGGGACAAGGAGCCGGACGTTTGCCTTTTCGGGAACAGGCTCTGCCGAGGATGCGCACCGTGAGATGTTCCTTCTCTGGGCAAGCACAGATCCCAAAACCTGTTGTGCCTGTGAATAGGCTGCAGGGGGAAGGTGAAGACCAGCAACAGCTTTCCGGGCTGCCACCTTCCGTGTGGGACAAGGAGCCGGACGTTTGCCTTTTCGGGAACAGGCTGTGCCGAGGATGCGCACCGTGAGAGATTGCGTCTTTGGGAAAGCAGAGATTCCCAGTGCGGTGGTGCCTGTGAATAGGCTGCAGGGGGAAGGTGAAGACCAGCAACAGCTTTCAGGGCTGCCCCCTTCCGTGTGGGACAAGGAGCCGGACGTTTGCCTTTTCGGGAACAGGCTCTGCCGAGGGTGCGCACCATGAGATGTTCCTTCTCTGGGCAAGCACAGATCCCAAAACCTGTTGTGCCTGTGAATAGGCTGCAGGGGGAAGGTGAAGACCAGCAACAGCTTTCCGGGCTGCCACCTTCCGTGTGGGACAAGGAGCCGGACGTTTGCCTTTTCGGGAACAGGCTCTGCCGAGGATGCGCACCGTGAGATGTTCCTTCTCTGGGCAAGCACAGATCCCAAAACCTGTTGTGCCTGTGAATAGGCTGCAGGGGGAAGGTGAAGACCAGCAACAGCTTTCCGGGCTGCCACCTTCCGTGTGGGACAAGGAGCCGGACGTTTGCCTTTTCGGGAACAGGCTGTGCCGAGGATGCGCACCGTGAGAGATTGCGTCTTTGGGAAAGCAGAGATTCCCAGTGCGGTGGTGCCTGTGAATAGGCTGCAGGGGGAAGGTGAAGACCAGCAACAGCTTTCCGGGCTGCCACCTTCCGTGTGGGACAAGGAGCCGGACGTTTGCCTTTTCGGGAACAGGCTCTGCCGAGGATGCGCACCGTGAGATGTTCCTTCTCTGGGCAAGCACAGATCCCCAAACCTGTTGTGCCTGTGAATAGGCTGCAGGGGGAAGGTGAAGACCAGCAACAGCTTTCCGGTCTGCCACCTTCCGTGTGGGACAAGGAGCTGGACGTTTGCCTTTTCGGGAACAGGCTCTGCCGAGGATGCGCACCGTGAGATGTTCCTTCTCTGGGCAAGCAGAGATCCCAAAACCTGTTGTGCCTGTGAATAGGCTGCAGGGGGAAGGTGAAGACCAGCAAGAGCTTTCCGGGCTGCCACCTTCCGTGTGGGACAAGGAGCCGGACGTTTGCCTTTTCGGGAACAGGCTCTGCCGAGGATGCGCACTGCGAGAGATTGCGTCTTTGGGAAAGCAGAGATTCCCAGTGCGGTGGTGCCTGTGAATAGGCTGCAGGGGGAAGGTGAAGACCAGCAACAGCTTTCCGGGCTGCCACCTTCCGTGTGGGACAAGGAGCCGGACGTTTGCCTTTTCGGGAACAGGCTCTGCCGAGGATGCGCACCGTGAGATGTTCCTTCTCTGGGCAAGCACAGATCCCAAAACCTGTTGTGCCTGTGAATAGGCTGCAGGGGGAAGGTGAAGACCAGCAACAGCTTTCAGGGCTGCCACCTTCCGTGTGGGACAAGGAGCCGGACGTTTGCCTTTTCGGGAACAGGCTCTGCCGAGGATGCGCACCGTGAGATGTTCCTTCTCTGGCCAAGAACAGATCCCCAAACCTGTTGTGCCTGTGAATAGGCTGCAGGGGGAAGGTGAAGACCAGCAAGAGCTTTCAGGGCTGCCACCTTCCGTGTGGGACAAGGAGCCGGACGTTTGCCTTTTCGGGAACAGGCTCTGCCGAGGATGCGCACCGTGAGAGATTGCGTCTTTGGGCAAGCACAGATCCCAAAACCTGTTGTGCCTGTGAATAGGCTGCAGGGGGAAGGTGAAGACCAGCAACAGCTTTCCGGGCTGCCACCTTCCATGTGGGACAAGGAGCCGGACGTTTGCCTTTTCGGGAACAGGCTCTGCCGAGGATGCGCACCGTGAGATGTTCCTTCTCTGGGCAAGCACAGATCCCAAAACCTGTTGTGCCTGTGAATAGGCTGCAGGGGGAAGGTGAAGACCAGCAACAGCTTTCCGGGCTGCCACCTTCCGTGTGGGACAAGGAGCCGGACGTTTGCCTTTTCGGGAACAGGCTCTGCCGAGGATGCGCACCATGAGATGTTCCTTCTCTGGGCAAGCAGAGATCCCAAACCCTGTTGTGCCTGTGAATAGGCTGCAGGGGGAAGGTGAAGACCAGCAACAGCTTTCCGGGCTGCCACCTTCCGTGTGGGACAAGGAGCCGGACGTTTGCCTTTTCGGGAACAGGCTGTGCCGAGGATGCGCACCGTGAGAGATTGCGTCTTTGGGAAAGCAGAGATTCCCAGTGCGGTGGTGCCTGTGAATAGGCTGCAGGGGGAAGGTGAAGACCAGCAACAGCTTTCCGGGCTGCCACCTTCCGTGTGGGACAAGGAGCCGGACGTTTGCCTTTTCGGGAACAGGCTCTGCCGAGGATGCGCACCGTGAGAGATTGCGTCTTTGGGCAAGCACAGATCCCAAAACCTGTTGTGCCTGTGAATAGGCTGCAGGGGGAAGGTGAAAGACCAGCAACAGCTTTCCGGGCTGCCACCTTCCGTGTGGGACAAGGAGCCGGACGTTTGCCTTTTCGGGAACAGGCTCTGCCGAGGATGCGCACCGTGAGATGTTCCTTCTGTGGGCAAGCACAGATCCCAAAACCTGTTGTGCCTGTGAATAGGCTGCAGGGGGAAGGTGAAGACCAGCAAGAGCTTTCAGGGCTGCCACCTTCCGTGTGGGACAAGGAGCCGGACGTTTGCCTTTTCGGGAACAGGCTCTGCCGAGGATGCGCACCGTGAGATGTTCCTTCTCTGGGCAAGCACAGATCCCAAAACCTGTTGTGCCTGTGAATAGGCTGCAGGGGGAAGGTGAAGACCAGCAACAGCTTTCAGGTCTGCCACCTTCCGTGTGGGACAAGGAGCTGGACGTTTGCCTTTTCGGGAACAGGCTCTGCCGAGGATGCGCACCGTGAGATGTTCCTTCTCTGGGCAAGCACAGATCCCAAAACCTGTTGTGCCTGTGAATAGGCTGCAGGGGGAAGGTGAAGACCAGCAACAGCTTTCCGGGCTGCCACCTTCCGTGTGGGACAAGGAGCCGGACGTTTGCCTTTTCGGGAACAGGCTCTGCCGAGGATGCGCACCGTGAGATGTTCCTTCTCTGGGCAAGCACAGATCCCCAAACCTGTTGTGCCTGTGAATAGGCTGCAGGGGGAAGGTGAAGACCAGCAACAGCTTTCAGGGCTGCCACCTTCCGTGTGGGACAAGGAGCCGGACGTTTGCCTTTTCGGGAACAGGCTCTGCCGAGGATGCGCACCGCGAGAGATTGCGTCTTTGGGAAAGCAGAGATTCCCAGTGCGGTGGTGCCTGTGAATAGGCTGCAGGGGGAAGGTGAAGACCAGCAACAGCTTTCCGGGCTGCCACCTTCCGTGTGGGACAAGGAGCCGGACGTTTGCCTTTTCGGGAACAGGCTCTGCCGAGGATGCGCACCGTGAGATGTTCCTTCTCTGGGCAAGCACAGATCCCAAAACCTGTTGTGCCTGTGAATAGGCTGCAGGGGGAAGGTGAAGACCAGCAACAGCTTTCCGGGCTGCCACCTTCCGTGTGGGACAAGGAGCCGGACTTTTGCCTTTTCGGGAACAGGCTCTGCCGAGGATGCGCACCGTGAGATGTTCCTTCTCTGGCCAAGCACAGATCCCAAAACCTGTTGTGCCTGTGACTAGGCTGCAGGGGGAAGGTGAAGACCAGCAACAGCTTTCAGGTCTGCCACCTTCCGTGTGGGACAAGGAGCCGGACGTTTGCCTTTTCGGGAACAGGCTCTGCCGAGGATGCGCACCGTGAGAGATTGCGTCTTTGGGCAAGCACAGATCCCAAAACCTGTTGTGCCTGTGAATAGGCTGCAGGGGGAAGGTGAAGACGAGCAACAGCTTTCCGGGCTGCCACCTTCCGTGTGGGACAAGGAGCCGGACGTTTGCCTTTTCGGGAACAGGCTCTGCCGAGGATGCGCACCGTGAGATGTTCCTTCTCTGGGCAAGCACAGATCCCAAAACCTGTTGTGCCTGTGAATAGGCTGCAGGGGGAAGGTGAAGACCAGCAACAGCTTTCCGGGCTGCCACCTTCCGTGTGGGACAAGGAGCCGGACGTTTGCCTTTTCGGGAACAGGCTGTGCCGAGGATGCGCACCGTGAGAGATTGCGTCTTTGGGAAAGCAGAGATTCCCAGTGCGGTGGTGCCTGTGAATAGGCTGCAGGGGGAAGGTGAAGACCAGCAACAGCTTTCCGGGCTGCCACCTTCCGTGTGGGACAAGGAGCCGGACGTTTGCCTTTTCGGGAACAGGCTCTGCCGAGGATGCGCACCGTGAGATGGTCCTTCTCTGGGCAAGCACAGATCCCAAAACCTGTTGTGCCTGTGAATAGGCTGCAGGGGGAAGGTGAAGACCAGCAACAGCTTTCCGGGCTGCCACCTTCCGTGTGGGACAAGGAGCCGGACGTTTGCCTTTTCGGGAACAGGCTCTGCCGAGGATGCGCACCGTGAGATGTTCCTTCTCTGGGCAAGCACAGATCCCAAAACCTGTTGTGCCTGTGAATAGGCTGCAGGGGGAAGGTGAAGACCAGCAACAGCTTTCCGGGCTGCCACCTTCCGTGTGGGACAAGGAGCCGGACGTTTGCCTTTTCGGGAACAGGCTCTGCCGAGGATGCGCACCGTGAGATGTTCCTTCTCTGGGCAAGCACAGATCCCCAAACCTGTTGTGCCTGTGAATAGGCTGCAGGGGGAAGGTGAAGACCAGCAACAGCTTTCAGGGCTGCCACCTTCCGTGTGGGACAAGGAGCCGGACGTTTGCCTTTTCGGGAACAGGCTCTGCCGAGGATGCGCACCGCGAGAGATTGCGTCTTTGGGAAAGCAGAGATTTCCAGTGCGGTGGTGCCTGTGAATAGGCTGCAGGGGGAAGGTGAAGACCAGCAACAGCTTTCCGGGCTGCCACCTTCCGTGTGGGACAAGGAGCCGGACGTTTGCCTTTTCGGGAACAGGCTCTGCCGAGGATGCGCACCGTGAGATGTTCCTTCTCTGGGCAAGCACAGATCCCAAAACCTGTTGTGCCTGTGAATAGGCTGCAGGGGGAAGGTGAAGACCAGCAAGAGCTTTCAGGGCTGCCACCTTCCGTGTGGGACAAGGAGCCGGACGTTTGCCTTTTCGGGAACAGGCTCTGCCGAGGATGCGCACCGTGAGATGTTCCTTCTCTGGCCAAGAACAGATCCCCAAACCTGTTGTGCCTGTGAATAGGCTGCAGGGGGAAGGTGAAGACCAGCAACAGCTTTCCGGGCTGCCACCTTCCGTGTGGGACAAGGAGCCGGACGTTTGCCTTTTCGGGAACAGGCTCTGCCGAGGATGCGCACCGTGAGATGTTCCTTCTCTGGCCAAGCACAGATCCCAAAACCTGTTGTGCCTGTGACTAGGCTGCAGGGGGAAGGTGAAGACCAGCAACAGCTTTCAGGGCTGCCACCTTCCGTGTGGGACAAGGAGCCGGACGTTTGCCTTTTCGGGAACAGGCTCTGCCGAGGATGCGCACCGTGAGAGATTGCGTCTTTGGGCAAGCACAGATCTCCAAACCTGTTGTGCCTGTGAATAGGCTGCAGGGGGAAGGTGAAGACCAGCAACAGCTTTCCGGGCTGCCACCTTCCATGTGGGACAAGGAGCCGGACGTTTGCCTTTTCGGGAACAGGCTCTGCCGAGGATGCGCACCGTGAGATGTTCCTTCTCTGGGCAAGCACAGATCCCAAAACCTGTTGTGCCTGTGAATAGGCTGCAGGGGGAAGGTGAAGACCAGCAACAGCTTTCCGGGCTGCCACCTTCCGTGTGGGACAAGGAGCCGGATGTTTGCCTTTTCGGGAACAGGCTCTGCCGAGGATGCGCACCGTGAGAGATTGCGTCTTTGGGCAAGCACAGATCCCAAAACCTGTTGTGCCTGTGAATAGGCTGCAGGGGGAAGGTGAAGAACAGCAACAGCTTTCCGGGCTGCCACCTTCCGTGTGGGACAAGGAGCCGGACGTTTGCCTTTTCGGGAACAGGCTCTGCCGAGGATGCGCACCGTGAGATGTTCCTTCTCTGGGCAAGCACAGATCCCAAAACCTGTTGTGCCTGTGAATAGGCTGCAGGGGGAAGGTGAAGACCAGCAACAGCTTTCCGGGCTGCCACCTTCCGTGTGGGACAAGGAGCCGGACGTTTGCCTTTTCGGGAACAGGCTCTGCCGAGGATGCGCACCGTGAGATGTTCCTTCTCTGGGCAAGCACAGATCCCCAAACCTGTTGTGCCTGTGAATAGGCTGCAGGGGGAAGGTGAAGACCAGCAACAGCTTTCCGGGCTGCCACCTTCCGTGTGGGACAAGGAGCCGGACGTTTGCCTTTTCGGGAACAGGCTGTGCCGAGGATGCGCACCGTGAGAGATTGCGTCTTTGGGCAAGCACAGATCCCAAAACCTGTTGTGCCTGTGAATAGGCTGCAGGGGGAAGGTGAAGACCAGCAACAGCTTTCCGGGCTGCCACCTTCCGTGTGGGACAAGGAGCCGGACGTTTGCCTTTTCGGGAACAGGCTCTGCCGAGGATGCGCACCGTGAGATGTTCCTTCTCTGGGCAAGCACAGATCCCAAAACCTGTTGTGCCTGTGAATAGGCTGCAGGGGGAAGGTGAAGACCAGCAACAGCTTTCCGGGCTGCCACCTTCCGTGTGGGACAAGGAGCCGGACGTTTGCCTTTTCGGGAACAGGCTCTGCCGAGGATGCGCACCGTGAGAGATTGCGTCTTTGGGAAAGCAGAGATTCCCAGTGCGGTGGTGCCTGTGAATAGGCTGCAGGGGGAAGGTGAAGACCAGCAACAGCTTTCCGGGCTGCCACCTTCCCTGTGGGACAAGGAGCCGGACGTTTGCCTTTTCGGGAACAGGCTCTGCCGAGGATGCGCACCGTGAGATGTTCCTTCTCTGGGCATGCACAGATCCCAAAACCTGTTGTGCCTGTGAATAGGCTGCAGGGGGAAGGTGAAGACCAGCAACAGCTTTCCGGGCTGCCACCTTCCGTGTGGGACAAGGAGCCGGACGTTTGCCTTTTCGGGAACAGGCTCTGCCGAGGATGCGCACTGTGAGATGTTCCTTCTCTGGGCAAGCACAGATCCCAAAACCTGTTGTGCCTGTGAATAGGCTGCAGGGGGAAGGTGAAGACCAGCAACAGCTTTCCGGGCTGCCACCTTCCGTGTGGGACAAGGAGCTGGACGTTTGCCTTTTCGGGAACAGGCTCTGCCGAGGATGCGCACCGTGAGATGTTCCTTCTCTGGGCAAGCACAGATCCCAAAACCTGTTGTGCCTGTGAATAGGCTGCAGGGGGAAGGTGAAGACCAGCAACAGCTTTCCGGGCTGCCACCTTCCGTGTGGGACAAGGAGCCGGACGTTTGCCTTTTCGGGAACAGGCTCTGCCGAGGATGCGCACCGTGAGATGTTCCTTCTCTGGGCAAGCACAGATCCCAAAACCTGTTGTGCCTGTGAATAGGCTGCAGGGGGAAGGTGAAGACCAGCAACAGCTTTCCGGGCTGCCACCTTCCGTGTGGGACAAGGAGCCGGACGTTTGCCTTTTCGGGAACAGGCTCTGCCGAGGATGCGCACCGCGAGAGATTGCGTCTTTGGGAAAGCAGAGATTCCCAGTGCGGTGGTGCCTGTGAATAGGCTGCAGGGGGAAGGTGAAGACCAGCAACAGCTTTCCGGGCTGCCACCTTCCGTGTGGGACAAGGAGCCGGACGTTTGCCTTTTCGGGAACAGGCTCTGCCGAGGATGCGCACCGTGAGATGTTCCTTCTCTGGGCAAGCACAGATCCCAAAACCTGTTGTGCCTGTGAATAGGCTGCAGGGGGAAGGTGAAGACCAGCAACAGCTTTCCGGGCTGCCACCTTCCGTGTGGGACAAGGAGCCGGACGTTTGCCTTTTCGGGAACAGGCTCTGCCGAGGATGCGCACCGTGAGATGTTCCTTCTCTGGGCAAACACAGATCCCAAAACCTGTTGTGCCTGTGACTAGGCTGCAGGGGGAAGGTGAAGACCAGCAACAGCTTTCAGGGCTGCCACCTTCCGTGTGGGACAAGGAGCCGGACGTTTGCCTTTTCGGGAACAGGCTCTGCCGAGGATGCGCACCGTGAGATGTTCCTTCTCTGGGCAAGCACAGATCCCAAAACCTGTTGTGCCTGTGAATAGGCTGCAGGGGGAAGGTGAAGACCAGCAACAGCTTTCCGGGCTGCCACCTTCCGTGTGGGACAAGGAGCCGGACGTTTGCCTTTTCGGGAACAGGCTCTGCCGAGGATGCGCACCGTGAGAGATTGCGTCTCTGGGCAAGCACAGATCCCAAAACCTGTTGTGCCTGTGAATAGGCTGCAGGGGGAAGGTGAAAGACCAGCAACAGCTTTCCGGGCTGCCACCTTCCGTGTGGGACAAGGAGCCGGACGTTTGCCTTTTCGGGAACAGGCTCTGCCGAGGATGCGCACCGTGAGATGGTCCTTCTCTGGGCAAGCACAGATCCCAAAACCTGTTGTGCCTGTGAATAGGCTGCAGGGGGAAGGTGAAGACCAGCAACAGCTTTCAGGGCTGCCACCTTCCGTGTGGGACAAGGAGCCGGACGTTTGCCTTTTCGGGAACAGGCTCTGCCGAGGATGCGCACCGCGAGAGATTGCGTCTTTGGGAAAGCAGAGATTCCCAGTGCGGTGGTGCCTGTGAATAGGCTGCAGGGGGAAGGTGAAGACCAGCAACAGCTTTCCGGGCTGCCACCTTCCGTGTGGGACAAGGAGCCGGACGTTTGCCTTTTCGGGAACAGGCTCTGCCGAGGATGCGCACCGTGAGACATTGCGTCTTTGGGCAAGCACAGATCCCAAAACCTGTTGTGCCTGTGAATAGGCTGCAGGGGGAAGGTGAAGAACAGCAACAGCTTTCCGGGCTGCCACCTTCCGTGTGGGACAAGGAGCCGGACGTTTGCCTTTTCGGGAACAGGCTCTGCCGAGGAAGCGCACCGTGAGATGTTCCTTCTCTGGCCAAGCAGAGATCCCAAAACCTGTTGTGCCTGTGAATAGGCTGCAGGGGGAAGGTGAAGACCAGCAACAGCTTTCCGGGCTGCCACCTTCCGTGTGGGACAAGGAGCCGGACGTTTGCCTTTTCGGGAACAGGCTCTGCCGAGGATGCGCACCGTGAGATGTTCCTTCTCTGGGCAAGCACAGATCCCAAAACCTGTTGTGCCTGTGAATAGGCTGCAGGGGGAAGGTGAAGACCAGCAACAGCTTTCCGGGCTGCCACCTTCCGTGTGGGACAAGGAGCCGGACGTTTGCCTTTTCGGGAACAGGCTCTGCCGAGGATGCGCACCGTGAGAGATTGCGTCTTTGGGCAAGCACAGATCCCAAAACCTGTTGTGCCTGTGAATAGGCTGCAGGGGGAAGGTGAAGACGAGCAACAGCTTTCCGGGCTGCCACCTTCCGTGTGGGACAAGGAGCCGGACGTTTGCCTTTTCGGGAACAGGCTCTGCCGAGGATGCGCACCGTGAGAGATTGCGTCTCTGGGCAAGCACAGATCCCAAAACCTGTTGTGCCTGTGAATAGGCTGCAGGGGGAAGGTGAAAGACCAGCAACAGCTTTCCGGGCTGCCACCTTCCGTGTGGGACAAGGAGCCGGACGTTTGCCTTTTCGGGAACAGGCTCTGCCGAGGATGCGCACCGTGAGATGGTCCTTCTCTGGGCAAGCACAGATCCCAAAACCTGTTGTGCCTGTGAATAGGCTGCAGGGGGAAGGTGAAGACCAGCAACAGCTTTCAGGGCTGCCACCTTCCGTGTGGGACAAGGAGCCGGACGTTTGCCTTTTCGGGAACAGGCTCTGCCGAGGATGCGCACCGTGAGATGTTCCTTCTCTGGGCAAGCACAGATCCCAAAACCTGTTGTGCCTGTGAATAGGCTGCAGGGGGAAGGTGAAGACCAGCAAGAGCTTTCAGGGCTGCCACCTTCCGTGTGGGACAAGGAGCCGGACGTTTGCCTTTTCGGGAACAGGCTCTGCCGAGGATGCGCACCGCGAGAGATTGCGTCTTTGGGAAAGCAGAGATTCCCAGTGCGGTGGTGCCTGTGAATAGGCTGCAGGGGGAAGGTGAAGACCAGCAACAGCTTTCCGGGCTGCCACCTTCCGTGTGGGACAAGGAGCCGGACGTTTGCCTTTTCGGGAACAGGCTCTGCCGAGGATGCGCACCGTGAGAGATTGCGTCTTTGGGCAAGCACAGATCCCAAAACCTGTTGTGCCTGTGAATAGGCTGCAGGGGGAAGGTGAAGAACAGCAACAGCTTTCCGGGCTGCCACCTTCCGTGTGGGACAAGGAGCCGGACGTTTGCCTTTTCGGGAACAGGCTCTGCCGAGGAAGCGCACCGTGAGATGTTCCTTCTCTGGCCAAGCAGAGATCCCCAAACCTGTTGTGCCTGTGAATAGGCTGCAGGGGGAAGGTGAAGACCAGCAACAGCTTTCCGGGCTGCCACCTTCCGTGTGGGACAAGGAGCCGGACGTTTGCCTTTTCGGGAACAGGCTCTGCCGAGGATGCGCACCGTGAGATGTTCCTTCTCTGGGCAAGCACAGATCCCCAAACCTGTTGTGCCTGTGAATAGGCTGCAGGGGGAAGGTGAAGACCAGCAACAGCTTTCCAGGCTGCCACCTTCCGTGTGGGACAAGGAGCCGGACGTTTGCCTTTTCGGGAACAGGCTCTGCCGAGGATGCGCACCGTGAGATGTTCCTTCTCTGGGCAAGCACAGATCCCAAAACCTGTTGTGCCTGTGACTAGGCTGCAGGGGGAAGGTGAAGACCAGCAACAGCTTTCCGGGCTGCCACCTTCCGTGTGGGACAAGGAGCCGGACGTTTGCCTTTTCGGGAACAGGCTCTGCCGAGGATGCGCACCGTGAGATGTTCCTTCTCTGGGCAAGCACAGATCCCAAAACCTGTTGTGCCTGTGAATAGGCTGCAGGGGGAAGGTGAAGACCAGCAACAGCTTTCCGGGCTGCCACCTTCCGTGTGGGACAAGGAGCCGGACGTTTGCCTTTTCGGGAACAGGCTCTGCCGAGGATGCGCACCGTGAGATGTTCCTTCTCTGGCCAAGCACAGATCCCAAAACCTGTTGTGCCTGTGACTAGGCTGCAGGGGGAAGGTGAAGACCAGCAACAGCTTTCAGGGCTGCCACCTTCCGTGTGGGACAAGGAGCCGGACGTTTGCCTTTTCGGGAACAGGCTCTGCCGAGGATGCGCACCGTGAGAGATTGCGTCTTTGGGCAAGCACAGATCTCCAAACCTGTTGTGCCTGTGAATAGGCTGCAGGGGGAAGGTGAAGACCAGCAACAGCTTTCCAGGCTGCCACCTTCCATGTGGGACAAGGAGCCGGACGTTTGCCTTTTCGGGAACAGGCTCTGCCGAGGATGCGCACCGTGAGATGTTCCTTCTCTGGGCAAGCACAGATCCCAAAACCTGTTGTGCCTGTGAATAGGCTGCAGGGGGAAGGTGAAGACCAGCAACAGCTTTGCGGGCTGCCACCTTCCGTGTGGGACAAGGAGCCGGACGTTTGCCTTTTCGGGAACAGGCTCTGCCGAGGATGCGCACCGTGAGATGTTCCTTCTCTGGGCAAGCACAGATCCCAAAACCTGTTGTGCCTGTGAATAGGCTGCAGGGGGAAGGTGAAGACGAGCAACAGCTTTCCGGGCTGCCACCTTCCGTGTGGGACAAGGAGCCGGACGTTTGCCTTTTCGGGAACAGGCTCTGCCGAGGATGCGCACCGTGAGATGTTCCTTCTCTGGGCAAGCACAGATCCCAAAACCTGTTGTGCCTGTGAATAGGCTGCAGGGGGAAGGTGAAGACCAGCAACAGCTTTCCGGGCTGCCACCTTCCGTGTGGGACAAGGAGCCGGACGTTTGCCTTTTCGGGAACAGGCTCTGCCGAGGATGCGCACCGTGAGATGTTCCTTCTCTGGGCAAGCACAGATCCCAAAACCTGTTGTGCCTGTGAATAGGCTGCAGGGGGAAGGTGAAGACCAGCAACAGCTTTCCGGGCTGCCACCTTCCGTGTGGGACAAGGAGCCGGACGTTTGCCTTTTCGGGAACAGGCTCTGCCGAGGATGCGCACCGTGAGATGTTCCTTCTCTGGGCAAGCACAGATCCCAAAACCTGTTGTGCCTGTGAATAGGCTGCAGGGGGAAGGTGAAGACCAGCAACAGCTTTCCGGGCTGCCACCTTCCGTGTGGGACAAGGAGCCGGACGTTTGCCTTTTCGGGAACAGGCTCTGCCGAGGATGCGCACCGTGAGAGATTGCGTCTTTGGGCAAGCACAGATCCCAAAACCTGTTGTGCCTGTGACTAGGCTGCAGGGGGAAGGTGAAGACCAGCAACAGCTTTCAGGTCTGCCACCTTCCGTGTGGGACAAGGAGCCGGACGTTTGCCTTTTCGGGAACAGGCTCTGCCGAGGATGCGCACCGTGAGATGTTCCTTCTCTGGGCAAGCAGAGATCCCAAAACCTGTTGTGCCTGTGAATAGGCTGCAGGGGGAAGGTGAAGACCAGCAACAGCTTTCCGGGCTGCCACCTTCCGTGTGGGACAAGGAGCCGGACGTTTGCCTTTTCGGGAACAGGCTCTGCCGAGGATGCGCACCGTGAGATGTTCCTTCTCTGGGCAAGCACAGATCCCCAAACCTGTTGTGCCTGTGAATAGGCTGCAGGGGGAAGGTGAAGACCAGCAACAGCTTTCCGGGCTGCCACCTTCCGTGTGGGACAAGGAGCCGGACGTTTGCCTTTTCGGGAACAGGCTGTGCCGAGGATGCGCACCGTGAGAGATTGCGTCTTTGGGCAAGCACAGATCCCCAAACCTGTTGTGCCTGTGAATAGGCTGCAGGGGGAAGGTGAAGACCAGCAACAGCTTTCCGGGCTGCCACCTTCCGTGTGGGACAAGGAGCTGGACGTTTGCCTTTTCGGGAACAGGCTCTGCCGAGGATGCGCACCGTGAGATGTTCCTTCTCTGGGCAAGCAGAGATCCCAAAACCTGTTGTGCCTGTGAATAGGCTGCAGGGGGAAGGTGAAGACCAGCAACAGCTTTCCAGGCTGCCACCTTCCGTGTGGGACAAGGAGCCGGACGTTTGCCTTTTCGGGAACAGGCTCTGCCGAGGATGCGCACCGTGAGATGTTCCTTCTCTGGGCAAGCACAGATCCCAAAACCTGTTGTGCCTGTGAATAGGCTGCAGGGGGAAGGTGAAGACCAGCAACAGCTTTCCGGGCTGCCACCTTCCGTGTGGGACAAGGAGCCGGACGTTTGCCTTTTCGGGAACAGGCTCTGCCGAGGATGCGCACCGTGAGATGTTCCTTCTCTGGGCAAGCACAGATCCCCAAACCTGTTGTGCCTGTGAATAGGCTGCAGGGGGAAGGTGAAGACCAGCAACAGCTTTCCGGGCTGCCACCTTCCGTGTGGGACAAGGAGCCGGACGTTTGCCTTTTCGGGAACAGGCTCTGCCGAGGATGCGCACCGTGAGAGATTGCGTCTTTGGGCAAGCACAGATCCCAAAACCTGTTGTGCCTGTGAATAGGCTGCAGGGGGAAGGTGAAGACCAGCAACAGCTTTCCGGGCTGCCACCTTCCGTGTGGGACAAGGAGCCGGACGTTTGCCTTTTCGGGAACAGGCTCTGCCGAGGATGCGCACCGTGAGAGATTGCGTCTTTGGGCAAGCACAGATCCCAAAACCTGTTGTGCCTGTGAATAGGCTGCAGGGGGAAGGTGAAGACCAGCACCAGCTTTCCGGGCTGCCACCTTCCGTGTGGGACAAGGAGCCGGACGTTTGCCTTTTCGGGAACAGGCTCTGCCGAGGATGCGCACCGTGAGATGTTCCTTCTCTGGGCAAGCACAGATCCCCAAACCTGTTGTGCCTGTGAATAGGCTGCAGGGGGAAGGTGAAGACCAGCAAGATCTTTCAGGGCTGCCACCTTCCGTGTGGGACAAGGAGCCGGACGTTTGCCTTTTCGGGAACAGGCTCTGCCGAGGATGCGCACCGTGAGAGATTGCGTCTTTGGGAAAGCAGAGATTCCCAGTGCGGTGGTGCCTGTGAATAGGCTGCAGGGGGAAGGTGAAGACCAGCAAGAGCTTTCAGGGCTGCCACCTTCCGTGTGGGACAAGGAGCCGGACGTTTGCCTTTTCGGGAACAGGCTCTGCCGAGGATGCGCACCGTGAGAGATTGCGTCTTTGGGCAAGCACAGATCCCAAAACCTGTTGTGCCTGTGAATAGGCTGCAGGGGGAAGGTGAAGAACAGCAACAGCTTTCCGGGCTGCCACCTTCCGTGTGGGACAAGGAGCCGGACGTTTGCCTTTTCGGGAACAGGCTCTGCCGAGGAAGCGCACCGTGAGATGTTCCTTCTCTGGGCAAGCAGAGATCCCAAAACCTGTTGTGCCTGTGAATAGGCTGCAGGGGGAAGGTGAAGACCAGCAAGAGCTTTCCGGGCTGCCACCTTCCGTGTGGGACAAGGAGCCGGACGTTTGCCTGTTCGGGAACAGGCTCTGCCGAGGATGCGCACCGTGAGATGTTCCTTCTCTGGGCAAGCACAGATCCCAAAACCTGTTGTGCCTGTGAATAGGCTGCAGGGGGAAGGTGAAGACCAGCAACAGCTTTCCAGGCTGCCACCTTCCGTGTGGGACAAGGAGCCGGACGTTTGCCTTTTCGGGAACAGGCTCTGCCGAGGATGCGCACCGTGAGATGTTCCTTCTCTGGGCAAGCACAGATCCCAAAACCTGTTGTGCCTGTGAATAGGCTGCAGGGGGAAGGTGAAGACCAGCAACAGCTTTCCGGGCTGCCACCTTCCGTGTGGGACAAGGAGCCGGACGTTTGCCTTTTCGGGAACAGGCTCTGCCGAGGATGCGCACCGTGAGATGTTCCTTCTCTGGGCAAGCACAGATCCCAAAACCTGTTGTGCCTGTGAATAGGCTGCAGGGGGAAGGTGAAGACCAGCAACAGCTTTCCGGGCTGCCACCTTCCGTGTGGGACAAGGAGCCGGACGTTTGCCTTTTCGGGAACAGGCTCTGCCGAGGATGCGCACCGTGAGAGATTGCGTCTTTGGGCAAGCACAGATCCCAAAACCTGTTGTGCCTGTGAATAGGCTGCAGGGGGAAGGTGAAGACCAGCAACAGCTTTCCGGGCTGCCACCTTCCGTGTGGGACAAGGAGCTGGACGTTTGCCTTTTCGGGAACAGGCTCTGCCGAGGATGCGCACCGTGAGAGATTGCGTGTTTGGGCAAGCACAGATCCCAAAACCTGTTGTGCCTGTGAATAGGCTGCAGGGGGAAGGTGAAGACCAGCAACAGCTTTCCGGGCTGCCACCTTCCGTGTGGGACAAGGAGCCGGACGTTTGCCTTTTCGGGAACAGGCTCTGCCGAGGATGCGCACCGTGAGATGTTCCTTCTCTGCGCAAGCACAGATCCCAAAACCTGTTGTGCCTGTGAATAGGCTGCAGGGGGAAGGTGAAGACCAGCAACAGCTTTCCGGGCTGCCACCTTCCGTGTGGGACAAGGAGCCGGACGTTTGCCTTTTCGGGAACAGGCTCTGCCGAGGATGCGCACCGTGAGATGTTCCTTCTCTGGGCAAGCACAGATCCCAAAACCTGTTGTGCCTGTGAATAGGCTGCAGGGGGAAGGTGAAGACCAGCAACAGCTTTCCGGGCTGCCACCTTCCGTGTGGGACAAGGAGCCGGACGTTTGCCTTTTCGGGAACAGGCTCTGCCGAGGATGCGCACCGTGAGATGTTCCTTCTCTGGGCAAGCACAGATCCCAAAACCTGTTGTGCCTGTGAATAGGCTGCAGGGGGAAGGTGAAGACCAGCAAGAGCTTTCCGGGCTGCCACCTTCCGTGTGGGACAAGGAGCCGGACGTTTGCCTTTTCGGGAACAGGCTCTGCCGAGGATGCGCACCGTGAGAGATTGCGTCTTTGGGCAAGCACAGATCCCAAAACCTGTTGTGCCTGTGACTAGGCTGCAGGGGGAAGGTGAAGAACAGCAACAGCTTTCCGGGCTGCCACCTTCCGTGTGGGACAAGGAGCCGGACGTTTGCCTTTTCGGGAACAGGCTCTGCCGAGGATGCGCACCGTGAGATGTTCCTTCTCTGGGCAAGCACAGATCCCAAAACCTGTTGTGCCTGTGAATAGGCTGCAGGGGGAAGGTGAAGACCAGCAACAGCTTTCCGGGCTGCCACCTTCCGTGTGGGACAAGGAGCTGGACGTTTGCCTTTTCGGGAACAGGCTCTGCCGAGGATGCGCACCGTGAGAGATTGCGTGTTTGGGCAAGCACAGATCCCAAAACCTGTTGTGCCTGTGAATAGGCTGCAGGGGGAAGGTGAAGACCAGCAACAGCTTTCCGGGCTGCCACCTTCCGTGTGGGACAAGGAGCCGGACGTTTGCCTTTTCGGGAACAGGCTCTGCCGAGGATGCGCACCGTGAGATGTTCCTTCTCTGGGCAAGCACAGATCCCCAAACCTGTTGTGCCTGTGAATAGGCTGCAGGGGGAAGGTGAAGACCAGCAAGAGCTTTCCGGGCTGCCACCTTCCGTGTGGGACAAGGAGCCGGACGTTTGCCTTTTCGGGAACAGGCTCTGCCGAGGATGCGCACCGTGAGATGTTCCTTCTCTGGGCAAGCAGAGATCCCAAAACCTGTTGTGCCTGTGAATAGGCTGCAGGGGGAAGGTGAAGACCAGCAACAGCTTTCCGGGCTGCCACCTTCCGTGTGGGACAAGGAGCCGGACGTTTGCCTTTTCGGGAACAGGCTCTGCCGAGGATGCGCACCGTGAGAGATTGCGTCTTTGGGCAAGCACAGATCCCAAAACCTGTTGTGCCTGTGAATAGGCTGCAGGGGGAAGGTGAAGACCAGCAACAGCTTTCCGGGCTGCCACCTTCCGTGTGGGACAAGGAGCCGGACGTTTGCCTTTTCGGGAACAGGCTCTGCCGAGGATGCGCACCGTGAGATGTTCCTTCTCTGGGCAAGCAGAGATCCCCAAACCTGTTGTGCCTGTGAATAGGCTGCAGGGGGAAGGTGAAGACCAGCAACAGCTTTCCGGGCTGCCACCTTCCGTGTGGGACAAGGAGCCGGACGTTTGCCTTTTCGGGAACAGGCTCTGCCGAGGATGCGCACCGTGAGATGTTCCTTCTCTGGGCAAGCACAGATCCCCAAACCTGTTGTGCCTGTGAATAGGCTTCAGGGGGAAGGTGAAGACCAGCAAGAGCTTTCCGGGCTGCCACCTTCCGTGTGGGACAAGGAGCCGGACGTTTGCCTTTTCGGGAACAGGCTCTGCCGAGGATGCGCACCGTGAGAGATTGCGTCTTTGGGCAAGCACAGATCCCCAAACCTGTTGTGCCTGTGAATAGGCTGCAGGGGGAAGGTGAAGACCAGCAACAGCTTTCCGGGCTGCCACCTTCCGTGTGGGACAAGGAGCCGGACGTTTGCCTTTTCGGGAACAGGCTCTGCCGAGGATGCGCACCGTGAGATGTTCCTTCTCTGGGCAAGCACAGATCCCAAAACCTGTTGTGCCTGTGAATAGGCTGCAGGGGGAAGGTGAAGACCAGCAACAGCTTTCCGGGCTGCCACCTTCCGTGTGGGACAAGGAGCCGGACGTTTGCCTTTTCGGGAACAGGCTCTGCCGAGGATGCGCACCGTGAGATGTTCCTTCTCTGGGCAAGCACAGATCCCCAAACCTGTTGTGCCTGTGAATAGGCTGCAGGGGGAAGGTGAAGACCAGCAACAGCTTTCCGGGCTGCCACCTTCCGTGTGGGACAAGGAGCCGGACGTTTGCCTTTTCGGGAACAGGCTCTGCCGAGGATGCGCACCGTGAGATGTTCCTTCTCTGGGCAAGCACAGATCCCCAAACCTGTTGTGCCTGTGAATAGGCTGCAGGGGGAAGGTGAAGACCAGCAACAGCTTTCCGGGCTGCCACCTTCCGTGTGGGACAAGGAGCCGGACGTTTGCCTTTTCGGGAACAGGCTCTGCCGAGGATGCGCACCGTGAGATGTTCCTTCTCTGGGCAAGCACAGATCCCAAAACCTGTTGTGCCTGTGAACAGGCTGCAGGGGGAAGGTGAAGACCAGCAACAGCTTTCCGGGCTGCCACCTTCCGTGTGGGACAAGGAGCCGGACGTTTGCCTTTTCGGGAACAGGCTCTGCCGAGGATGCGCACCGTGAGATGTTCCTTCTCTGGGCAAGCACAGATCCCAAAACCTGTTGTGCCTGTGAATAGGCTGCAGGGGGAAGGTGAAAACCAGCACCAGCTTTCCGGGCTGCCACCTTCCGTGTGGGACAAGGAGCCGGACGTTTGCCTTTTCGGGAACAGGCTCTGCCGAGGATGCGCACCGTGAGATGTTCCTTCTCTGGGCAAGCACAGATCCCCAAACCTGTTGTGCCTGTGAATAGGCTGCAGGGGGAAGGTGAAGACCAGCAAGATCTTTCAGGGCTGCCACCTTCCGTGTGGGACAAGGAGCCGGACGTTTGCCTTTTCGGGAACAGGCTCTGCCGAGGATGCGCACCGTGAGAGATTGCGTCTTTGGGAAAGCAGAGATTCCCAGTGCGGTGGTGCCTGTGAATAGGCTGCAGGGGGAAGGTGAAGACCAGCAAGAGCTTTCCGGGCTGCCACCTTCCGTGTGGGACAAGGAGCCGGACGTTTGCCTTTTCGGGAACAGGCTCTGCCGAGGATGCGCACCGTGAGAGATTGCGTCTTTGGGCAAGCACAGATCCCAAAACCTGTTGTGCCTGTGAATAGGCTGCAGGGGGAAGGTGAAGAACAGCAACAGCTTTCCGGGCTGCCACCTTCCGTGTGGGACAAGGAGCTGGACGTTTGCCTTTTCGGGAACAGGCTCTGCCGAGGAAGCGCACCGTGAGATGTTCCTTCTCTGGGCAAGCAGAGATCCCAAAACCTGTTGTGCCTGTGAATAGGCTGCAGGGGGAAGGTGAAGACCAGCAACAGCTTTCCGGGCTGCCACCTTCCGTGTGGGACAAGGAGCCGGACGTTTGCCTGTTCGGGAACAGGCTCTGCCGAGGATGCGCACCGTGAGATGTTCCTTCTCTGGGCAAGCACAGATCCCAAAACCTGTTGTGCCTGTGAATAGGCTGCAGGGGGAAGGTGAAGACCAGCAACAGCTTTCCAGGCTGCCACCTTCCGTGTGGGACAAGGAGCCGGACGTTTGCCTTTTCGGGAACAGGCTCTGCCGAGGATGCGCACCGTGAGATGTTCCTTCTCTGGGCAAGCACAGATCCCAAAACCTGTTGTGCCTGTGACTAGGCTGCAGGGGGAAGGTGAAGACCAGCAACAGCTTTCCGGGCTGCCACCTTCCGTGTGGGACAAGGAGCCGGACGTTTGCCTTTTCGGGAACAGGCTCTGCCGAGGATGCGCACCGTGAGATGTTCCTTCTCTGGGCAAGCACAGATCCCAAAACCTGTTGTGCCTGTGAATAGGCTGCAGGGGGAAGGTGAAGACCAGCAACAGCTTTCCGGGCTGCCACCTTCCGTGTGGGACAAGGAGCCGGACGTTTGCCTTTTCGGGAACAGGCTCTGCCGAGGATGCGCACCGTGAGATGTTCCTTCTCTGGGCAAGCACAGATCCCAAAACCTGTTGTGCCTGTGACTAGGCTGCAGGGGGAAGGTGAAGACCAGCAACAGCTTTCAGGGCTGCCACCTTCCGTGTGGGACAAGGAGCTGGACGTTTGCCTTTTCGGGAACAGGCTCTGCCGAGGATGCGCACCGTGAGAGATTGCGTGTTTGGGCAAGCACAGATCCCAAAACCTGTTGTGCCTGTGAATAGGCTGCAGGGGGAAGGTGAAGACCAGCAACAGCTTTCCGGGCTGCCACCTTCCGTGTGGGACAAGGAGCCGGACGTTTGCCT
The DNA here is from genome assembly GCF_947461875.1 of Haliaeetus albicilla. Taxonomy (NCBI): domain Eukaryota; kingdom Metazoa; phylum Chordata; class Aves; order Accipitriformes; family Accipitridae; genus Haliaeetus; species Haliaeetus albicilla. The sequence goes on along the minus strand of NW_027212431.1, from coordinate 339,125 downwards.
TTTCGGGAACAGGCTCTGCCGAGGATGCGCACCGTGAGATGTTCCTTCTCTGGGCAAGCACAGATCCCCAAACCTGTTGTGCCTGTGAATAGGCTGCAGGGGGAAGGTGAAGACCAGCAACAGCTTTCCGGGCTGCCACCTTCCGTGTGGGACAAGGAGCCGGACGTTTGCCTTTTCGGGAACAGGCTCTGCCGAGGATGCGCACCGTGAGATGTTCCTTCTCTGGGCAAGCACAGATCCCAAAACCTGTTGTGCCTGTGAATAGGCTGCAGGGGGAAGGTGAAGACCAGCAACAGCTTTCCGGGCTGCCACCTTCCGTGTGGGACAAGGAGCCGGACGTTTGCCTTTTCGGGAACAGGCTCTGCCGAGGATGCGCACCGTGAGATGTTCCTTCTCTGGGCAAGCACAGATCCCCAAACCTGTTGTGCCTGTGAATAGGCTGCAGGGGGAAGGTGAAGACCAGCAACAGCTTTCCGGGCTGCCACCTTCCGTGTGGGACAAGGAGCCGGACGTTTGCCTTTTCGGGAACAGGCTCTGCCGAGAATGCGCACCGTGAGATGTTCCTTCTCTGCGCAAGCACAGATCCCAAAACCTGTTGTGCCTGTGAATAGGCTGCAGGGGGAAGGTGAAGACCAGCAACAGCTTTCCGGGCTGCCACCTTCCGTGTGGGACAAGGAGCCGGACGTTTGCCTTTTCGGGAACAGGCTCTGCCGAGGATGCGCACCGTGAGATGTTCCTTCTCTGGGCAAGCACAGATCCCAAAACCTGTTGTGCCTGTGAATAGGCTGCAGGGGGAAGGTGAAGACCAGCAACAGCTTTCAGGGCTGCCACCTTCCGTGTGGGACAAGGAGCCGGACGTTTGCCTTTTCGGGAACAGGCTCTGCCGAGGATGCGCACCGTGAGATGTTCCTTCTCTGGGCAAGCACAGATCCCAAAACCTGTTGTGCCTGTGAATAGGCTGCAGGGGGAAGGTGAAGACCAGCAACAGCTTTCCGGGCTGCCACCTTCCGTGTGGGACAAGGAGCCGGACGTTTGCCTTTTCGGGAACAGGCTCTGCCGAGGATGCGCACCGTGAGATGTTCCTTCTCTGGGCAAGCACAGATCCCAAAACCTGTTGTGCCTGTGAATAGGCTGCAGGGGGAAGGTGAAGACCAGCAACAGCTTTCAGGGCTGCCACCTTCCGTGTGGGACAAGGAGCTGGACGTTTGCCTTTTCGGGAACAGGCTCTGCCGAGGATGCGCACCGTGAGAGATTGCGTGTTTGGGCAAGCACAGATCCCAAAACCTGTTGTGCCTGTGAATAGGCTGCAGGGGGAAGGTGAAGACCAGCAACAGCTTTCCGGGCTGCCACCTTCCGTGTGGGACAAGGAGCCGGACGTTTGCCTTTTCGGGAACAGGCTCTGCCGAGGATGCGCACCGTGAGATGTTCCTTCTCTGGGCAAGCACAGATCCCCAAACCTGTTGTGCCTGTGAATAGGCTGCAGGGGGAAGGTGAAGACCAGCAACAGCTTTCCGGGCTGCCACCTTCCGTGTGGGACAAGGAGCCGGACGTTTGCCTTTTCGGGAACAGGCTCTGCCGAGGATGCGCACCGTGAGATGTTCCTTCTCTGGGCAAGCACAGATCCCAAAACCTGTTGTGCCTGTGAATAGGCTGCAGGGGGAAGGTGAAGACCAGCAACAGCTTTCCGGGCTGCCACCTTCCGTGTGGGACAAGGAGCCGGACGTTTGCCTTTTCGGGAACAGGCTCTGCCGAGGATGCGCACCGTGAGATGTTCCTTCTCTGGGCAAGCAGAGATCCCAAAACCTGTTGTGCCTGTGAATAGGCTGCAGGGGGAAGGTGAAGACCAGCAACAGCTTTCCGGGCTGCCACCTTCCGTGTGGGACAAGGAGCCGGACGTTTGCCTTTTCGGGAACAGGCTCTGCCGAGGATGCGCACCGTGAGAGATTGCGTCTTTGGGCAAGCACAGATCCCAAAACCTGTTGTGCCTGTGAATAGGCTGCAGGGGGAAGGTGAAGACCAGCAACAGCTTTCCGGGCTGCCACCTTCCGTGTGGGACAAGGAGCCGGACGTTTGCCTTTTCGGGAACAGGCTCTGCCGAGGATGCGCACCGTGAGATGTTCCTTCCCTGGGCAAGCACAGATCCCAAAACCTGTTGTGCCTGTGAATAGGCTGCAGGGGGAAGGTGAAGACCAGCAACAGCTTTCCGGGCTGCCACCTTCCGTGTGGGACAAGGAGCCGGACGTTTGCCTTTTCGGGAACAGGCTCTGCCGAGGATGCGCACCGTGAGATGTTCCTTCTCTGGGCAAGCACAGATCCCCAAACCTGTTGTGCCTGTGAATAGGCTGCAGGGGGAAGGTGAAGACCAGCAACAGCTTTCCGGGCTGCCACCTTCCGTGTGGGACAAGGAGCCGGACGTTTGCCTTTTCGGGAACAGGCTCTGCCGAGGATGCGCACCGTGAGAGATTGCGTCTTTGGGCAAGCACAGATCCCCAAACCTGTTGTGCCTGTGAATAGGCTGCAGGGGGAAGGTGAAGACCAGCAACAGCTTTGCGGGCTGCCACCTTCCGTGTGGGACAAGGAGCCGGACGTTTGCCTTTTCGGGAACAGGCTCTGCCGAGGATGCGCACCGTGAGATGTTCCTTCTCTGGGCAAGCACAGATCCCAAAACCTGTTGTGCCTGTGAATAGGCTGCAGGGGGAAGGTGAAGACCAGCAACAGCTTTCCGGGCTGCCACCTTCCGTGTGGGACAAGGAGCCGGACGTTTGCCTTTTCGGGAACAGGCTCTGCCGAGGATGCGCACCGTGAGATGTTCCTTCTCTGGGCAAGCACAGATCCCCAAACCTGTTGTGCCTGTGAATAGGCTGCAGGGGGAAGGTGAAGACCAGCAACAGCTTTCCGGGCTGCCACCTTCCGTGTGGGACAAGGAGCCGGACGTTTGCCTTTTCGGGAACAGGCTCTGCCGAGGATGCGCACCGTGAGATGTTCCTTCTCTGGGCAAGCACAGATCCCCAAACCTGTTGTGCCTGTGAATAGGCTGCAGGGGGAAGGTGAAGACCAGCAACAGCTTTCCGGGCTGCCACCTTCCGTGTGGGACAAGGAGCCGGACGTTTGCCTTTTCGGGAACAGGCTCTGCCGAGGATGCGCACCGTGAGATGTTCCTTCTCTGGGCAAGCACAGATCCCCAAACCTGTTGTGCCTGTGAACAGGCTGCAGGGGGAAGGTGAAGACCAGCAACAGCTTTCCGGGCTGCCACCTTCCGTGTGGGACAAGGAGCCGGACGTTTGCCTTTTCGGGAACAGGCTCTGCCGAGGATGCGCACCGTGAGATGTTCCTTCTCTGGGCAAGCACAGATCCCAAAACCTGTTGTGCCTGTGAATAGGCTGCAGGGGGAAGGTGAAAACCAGCACCAGCTTTCCGGGCTGCCACCTTCCGTGTGGGACAAGGAGCCGGACGTTTGCCTTTTCGGGAACAGGCTCTGCCGAGGATGCGCACCGTGAGATGTTCCTTCTCTGGGCAAGCACAGATCCCCAAACCTGTTGTGCCTGTGAATAGGCTGCAGGGGGAAGGTGAAGACCAGCAAGATCTTTCAGGGCTGCCACCTTCCGTGTGGGACAAGGAGCCGGACGTTTGCCTTTTCGGGAACAGGCTCTGCCGAGGATGCGCACCGTGAGAGATTGCGTCTTTGGGCAAGCACAGATCCCAAAACCTGTTGTGCCTGTGAATAGGCTGCAGGGGGAAGGTGAAGAACAGCAACAGCTTTCCGGGCTGCCACCTTCCGTGTGGGACAAGGAGCTGGACGTTTGCCTTTTCGGGAACAGGCTCTGCCGAGGATGCGCACCGTGAGATGTTCCTTCTCTGGGCAAGCACAGATCCCAAAACCTGTTGTGCCTGTGAATAGGCTGCAGGGGGAAGGTGAAGACCAGCAACAGCTTTCCGGGCTGCCACCTTCCGTGTGGGACAAGGAGCCGGACGTTTGCCTTTTCGGGAACAGGCTCTGCCGAGGATGCGCACCGTGAGATGTTCCTTCTCTGGGCAAGCAGAGATCCCAAAACCTGTTGTGCCTGTGAATAGGCTGCAGGGGGAAGGTGAAGACCAGCAACAGCTTTCCGGGCTGCCACCTTCCGTGTGGGACAAGGAGCCGGACGTTTGCCTTTTCGGGAACAGGCTCTGCCGAGGATGCGCACCGTGAGAGATTGCGTCTTTGGGCAAGCACAGATCCCAAAACCTGTTGTGCCTGTGAATAGGCTGCAGGGGGAAGGTGAAGACCAGCAACAGCTTTCCGGGCTGCCACCTTCCGTGTGGGACAAGGAGCCGGACGTTTGCCTTTTCGGGAACAGGCTCTGCCGAGGATGCGCACCGTGAGATGTTCCTTCTCTGGGCAAGCACAGATCCCAAAACCTGTTGTGCCTGTGAATAGGCTGCAGGGGGAAGGTGAAGACCAGCAACAGCTTTCCGGGCTGCCACCTTCCGTGTGGGACAAGGAGCCGGACGTTTGCCTTTTCGGGAACAGGCTCTGCCGAGGATGCGCACCGTGAGATGTTCCTTCTCTGGGCAAGCACAGATCCCCAAACCTGTTGTGCCTGTGAATAGGCTGCAGGGGGAAGGTGAAGACCAGCAACAGCTTTCCGGGCTGCCACCTTCCGTGTGGGACAAGGAGCCGGACGTTTGCCTTTTCGGGAACAGGCTCTGCCGAGGATGCGCACCGTGAGAGATTGCGTCTTTGGGCAAGCACAGATCCCCAAACCTGTTGTGCCTGTGAATAGGCTGCAGGGGGAAGGTGAAGACCAGCAACAGCTTTCCGGGCTGCCACCTTCCGTGTGGGACAAGGAGCCGGACGTTTGCCTTTTCGGGAACAGGCTCTGCCGAGGATGCGCACCGTGAGATGTTCCTTCTCTGGGCAAGCACAGATCCCAAAACCTGTTGTGCCTGTGAATAGGCTGCAGGGGGAAGGTGAAGACCAGCAACAGCTTTCCGGGCTGCCACCTTCCGTGTGGGACAAGGAGCCGGACGTTTGCCTTTTCGGGAACAGGCTCTGCCGAGGATGCGCACCGTGAGATGTTCCTTCTCTGGGCAAGCACAGATCCCAAAACCTGTTGTGCCTGTGAATAGGCTGCAGGGGGAAGGTGAAGACCAGCAACAGCTTTCCGGGCTGCCACCTTCCGTGTGGGACAAGGAGCCGGACGTTTGCCTTTTCGGGAACAGGCTCTGCCGAGGATGCGCACCGTGAGATGTTCCTTCTCTGGGCAAGCACAGATCCCCAAACCTGTTGTGCCTGTGAATAGGCTGCAGGGGGAAGGTGAAGACCAGCAACAGCTTTCCGGGCTGCCACCTTCCGTGTGGGACAAGGAGCCGGACGTTTGCCTTTTCGGGAACAGGCTCTGCCGAGGATGCGCACCGTGAGATGTTCCTTCTCTGGGCAAGCACAGATCCCCAAACCTGTTGTGCCTGTGAACAGGCTGCAGGGGGAAGGTGAAGACCAGCAACAGCTTTCCGGGCTGCCACCTTCCGTGTGGGACAAGGAGCCGGACGTTTGCCTTTTCGGGAACAGGCTCTGCCGAGGATGCGCACCGTGAGATGTTCCTTCTCTGGGCAAGCACAGATCCCAAAACCTGTTGTGCCTGTGAATAGGCTGCAGGGGGAAGGTGAAAACCAGCACCAGCTGCCCGGGCTGCCACCTTCCGTGTGGGACAAGGAGCCGGACGTTTGCCTTTTCGGGAACAGGCTCTGCCGAGGATGCGCACCGTGAGATGTTCCTTCTCTGGGCAAGCACAGATCCCAAAACCTGTTGTGCCTGTGAATAGGCTGCAGGGGGAAGGTGAAGACCAGCAAGATCTTTCAGGGCTGCCACCTTCCGTGTGGGACAAGGAGCCGGACGTTTGCCTTTTCGGGAACAGGCTCTGCCGAGGATGCGCACCGTGAGAGATTGCGTCTTTGGGAAAGCAGAGATTCCCAGTGCGGTGGTGCCTGTGAATAGGCTGCAGGGGGAAGGTGAAGACCAGCAAGAGCTTTCAGGGCTGCCACCTTCCGTGTGGGACAAGGAGCCGGACGTTTGCCTTTTCGGGAACAGGCTCTGCCGAGGATGCGCACCGTGAGAGATTGCGTCTTTGGGCAAGCACAGATCCCAAAACCTGTTGTGCCTGTGAATAGGCTGCAGGGGGAAGGTGAAGAACAGCAACAGCTTTCCGGGCTGCCACCTTCCGTGTGGGACAAGGAGCCGGACGTTTGCCTTTTCGGGAACAGGCTCTGCCGAGGAAGCGCACCGTGAGATGTTCCTTCTCTGGGCAAGCAGAGATCCCAAAACCTGTTGTGCCTGTGAATAGGCTGCAGGGGGAAGGTGAAGACCAGCAACAGCTTTCCGGGCTGCCACCTTCCGTGTGGGACAAGGAGCCGGACGTTTGCCTTTTCGGGAACAGGCTCTGCCGAGGATGCGCACCGTGAGATGTTCCTTCTCTGGGCAAGCACAGATCCCCAAACCTGTTGTGCCTGTGACTAGGCTGCAGGGGGAAGGTGAAGACCAGCAACAGCTTTCCAGGCTGCCACCTTCCGTGTGGGACAAGGAGCCGGACGTTTGCCTTTTCGGGAACAGGCTCTGCCGAGGATGCGCACCGTGAGATGTTCCTTCTCTGGGCAAGCACAGATCCCAAAACCTGTTGTGCCTGTGACTAGGCTGCAGGGGGAAGGTGAAGACCAGCAACAGCTTTCCGGGCTGCCACCTTCCGTGTGGGACAAGGAGCCGGACGTTTGCCTTTTCGGGAACAGGCTCTGCCGAGGATGCGCACCGTGAGATGTTCCTTCTCTGGGCAAGCACAGATCCCCAAACCTGTTGTGCCTGTGAATAGGCTGCAGGGGGAAGGTGAAGACCAGCAACAGCTTTCAGGGCTGCCACCTTCCGTGTGGGACAAGGAGCCGGACGTTTGCCTTTTCGGGAACAGGCTCTGCCGAGGATGCGCACCGTGAGATGTTCCTTCTCTGGGCAAGCACAGATCCCAAAACCTGTTGTGCCTGTGAATAGGCTGCAGGGGGAAGGTGAAGACCAGCAACAGCTTTCAGGGCTGCCACCTTCCGTGTGGGACAAGGAGCTGGACGTTTGCCTTTTCGGGAACAGGCTCTGCCGAGGATGCGCACCGTGAGAGATTGCGTGTTTGGGCAAGCACAGATCCCCAAACCTGTTGTGCCTGTGAATAGGCTGCAGGGGGAAGGTGAAGACCAGCAAGAGCTTTCCGGGCTGCCACCTTCCGTGTGGGACAAGGAGCCGGACGTTTGCCTTTTCGGGAACAGGCTCTGCCGAGGATGCGCACCGTGAGATGTTCCTTCTCTGGGCAAGCACAGATCCCCAAACCTGTTGTGCCTGTGAATAGGCTGCAGGGGGAAGGTGAAGACCAGCAACAGCTTTCCGGGCTGCCACCTTCCGTGTGGGACAAGGAGCCGGACGTTTGCCTTTTCGGGAACAGGCTCTGCCGAGGATGCGCACCGTGAGATGTTCCTTCTCTGGGCAAGCACAGATCCCAAAACCTGTTGTGCCTGTGAATAGGCTGCAGGGGGAAGGTGAAGACCAGCAACAGCTTTCCGGGCTGCCACCTTCCGTGTGGGACAAGGAGCCGGACGTTTGCCTTTTCGGGAACAGGCTCTGCCGAGGATGCGCACCGTGAGATGTTCCTTCTCTGGGCAAGCAGAGATCCCAAAACCTGTTGTGCCTGTGAATAGGCTGCAGGGGGAAGGTGAAGACCAGCAACAGCTTTCCGGGCTGCCACCTTCCGTGTGGGACAAGGAGCCGGACGTTTGCCTTTTCGGGAACAGGCTCTGCCGAGGATGCGCACCGTGAGATGTTCCTTCTCTGCGCAAGCACAGATCCCAAAACCTGTTGTGCCTGTGAATAGGCTGCAGGGGGAAGGTGAAGACCAGCAACAGCTTTCCGGGCTGCCACCTTCCGTGTGGGACAAGGAGCCGGACGTTTGCCTTTTCGGGAACAGGCTCTGCCGAGGATGCGCACCGTGAGATGTTCCTTCTCTGGGCAAGCACAGATCCCAAAACCTGTTGTGCCTGTGAATAGGCTGCAGGGGGAAGGTGAAGACCAGCAACAGCTTTCAGGGCTGCCACCTTCCGTGTGGGACAAGGAGCCGGACGTTTGCCTTTTCGGGAACAGGCTCTGCCGAGGATGCGCACCGTGAGATGTTCCTTCTCTGGGCAAGCACAGATCCCAAAACCTGTTGTGCCTGTGAATAGGCTGCAGGGGGAAGGTGAAGACCAGCAACAGCTTTCCGGGCTGCCACCTTCCGTGTGGGACAAGGAGCCGGACGTTTGCCTTTTCGGGAACAGGCTCTGCCGAGGATGCGCACCATGAGAGATTGCGTCTTTGCGAAAGCAGAGATTCCCAGTGCGGTGGTGCCTGTGAATAGGCTGCAGGGGGAAGGTGAAGACGAGCAACAGCTTTCAGGGCTGCCACCTTCCGTGTGGGACAAGGAGCCGGACGTTTGCCTTTTCGGGAACAGGCTCTGCTGAGGATGCGCACCGTGAGATGTTCCTTCTCTGGGCAAGCACAGATCCCAAAACCTGTTGTGCCTGTGAATAGGCTGCAGGGGGAAGGTGAAGACCAGCAACAGCTTTCCGGGCTGCCACCTTCCGTGTGGGACAAGGAGCCGGACGTTTGCCTTTTCGGGAACAGGCTCTGCCGAGGATGCGCACCGTGAGAGATTGCGTCTTTGGGAAAGCAGAGATTCCCACTGCGGTTGTGCCTGTGAATAGGCTGCAGGGGGAAGGTGAAGACCAGCAACAGCTTTCCGGGCTGCCACCTTCCGTGTGGGACAAGGAGCCGGACGTTTGCCTTTTCGGGAACAGGCTCTGCCAAGGATGCGCACCGTGAGATGTTCCTTCTCTGCGCAAGCACAGATCCCAAAACCTGTTGTGCCTGTGAATAGGCTGCAGGGGGAAGGTGAAGACCAGCAACAGCTTTCCGGGCTGCCACCTTCTGTGTTGGACAAGGAGCCGGACGTTTGCCTTTTCGGGAACAGGCTCTGCCGAGGATGCGCACCGTGAGATGTTCCTTCTCTGGGCAAGCACAGATCCCAAAACCTGTTGTGCCTGTGAATAGGCTGCAGGGGGAAGGTGAAGACCAGCAACAGCTTTCCGGGCTGCCACCTTCCGTGTGGGACAAGGAGCCGGACGTTTGCCTTTTCGGGAACAGGCTCTGCCGAGGATGCGCACCGTGAGATGTTCCTTCTCTGGGCAAGCACAGATCCCAAAACCTGTTGTGCCTGTGAATAGGCTGCAGGGGGAAGGTGAAGACCAGCAACAGCTTTCCGGGCTGCCACCTTCCGTGTGGGACAAGGAGCCGGACGTTTGCCTTTTCGGGAACAGGCTCTGCCGAGGATGCGCACCGTGAGATGTTCCTTCTCTGGGCAAGCACAGATCCCCAAACCTGTTGTGCCTGTGAATAGGCTGCAGGGGGAAGGTGAAGACCAGCAACAGCTTTCCGGGCTGCCACCTTCCGTGTGGGACAAGGAGCCGGACGTTTGCCTTTTCGGGAACAGGCTCTGCCGAGGATGCGCACCGTGAGATGTTCCTTCTCTGGGCAAGCACAGATCCCCAAACCTGTTGTGCCTGTGAATAGGCTGCAGGGGGAAGGTGAAGACCAGCAACAGCTTTCCGGGCTGCCACCTTCCGTGTGGGACAAGGAGCCGGACGTTTGCCTTTTCGGGAACAGGCTCTGCCGAGGATGCGCACCGTGAGATGTTCCTTCTCTGGGCAAGCACAGATCCCAAAACCTGTTGTGCCTGTGAACAGGCTGCAGGGGGAAGGTGAAGACCAGCAACAGCTTTCCGGGCTGCCACCTTCCGTGTGGGACAAGGAGCCGGACGTTTGCCTTTTCGGGAACAGGCTCTGCCGAGGATGCGCACCGTGAGATGTTCCTTCTCTGGGCAAGCACAGATCCCAAAACCTGTTGTGCCTGTGAATAGGCTGCAGGGGGAAGGTGAAGACCAGCAACAGCTTTCCGGGCTGCCACCTTCCGTGTGGGACAAGGAGCCGGACGTTTGCCTTTTCGGGAACAGGCTCTGCCGAGGATGCGCACCGTGAGAGATTGCGTCTTTGGGCAAGCACAGATCCCCAAACCTGTTGTGCCTGTGAATAGGCTGCAGGGGGAAGGTGAAGACCAGCAACAGCTTTCCGGGCTGCCACCTTCCGTGTGGGACAAGGAGCCGGACGTTTGCCTTTTCGGGAACAGGCTCTGCCGAGGATGCGCACCGTGAGATGTTCCTTCTCTGGGCAAGCACAGATCCCAAAACCTGTTGTGCCTGTGAATAGGCTGCAGGGGGAAGGTGAAGACCAGCAACAGCTTTCCGGGCTGCCACCTTCCGTGTGGGACAAGGAGCCGGACGTTTGCCTTTTCGGGAACAGGCTCTGCCGAGGATGCGCACCGTGAGCTGTTCCTTCTCTGGGCAAGCACAGATCCCCAAACCTGTTGTGCCTGTGATTAGGCTGCAGGGGGAAGGTGAAGACCAGCAACAGCTTTCCGGGCTGCCACCTTCCGTGTGGGACAAGGAGCCGGACGTTTGCCTTTTCGGGAACAGGCTCTGCCGAGGATGCGCACCGTGAGAGATTGCGTCTTTGGGAAAGCAGAGATTCCCAGTGCGGTGGTGCCTGTGAATAGGCTGCAGGGGGAAGGTGAAGACCAGCAACAGCTTTCCGGGCTGCCACCTTCCGTGTGGGACAAGGAGCCGGACGTTTGCCTTTTCGGGAACAGGCTCTGCCGAGGATGCGCACCGTGAGATGTTCCTTCTCTGGGCAAGCACAGATCCCCAAACCTGTTGTGCCTGTGAATAGGCTGCAGGGGGAAGGTGAAGACCAGCAACAGCTTTCCGGGCTGCCACCTTCCGTGTGGGACAAGGAGCCGGACGTTTGCCTTTTCGGGAACAGGCTCTGCCGAGGATGCGCACCGTGAGATGTTCCTTCTCTGGGCAAGCAGAGATCCCAATATCTGTTGTGCCTGTGAATAGGCTGCAGGGGGAAGGTGAAAGACCAGCAACAGCTTTCCGGGCTGCCACCTTCCGTGTGGGACAAGGAGCCGGACGTTTGCCTTTTCGGGAACAGGCTCTGCCGAGGATGCGCACCGTGAGATGTTCCTTCTCTGGGCAAGCACAGATCCCCAAACCTGTTGTGCCTGTGAATAGGCTGCAGGGGGAAGGTGAAGACCAGCAAGAGCTTTCAGGTCTGCCACCTTCCGTGTGGGACAAGGAGCCGGACGTTTGCCTTTTCGGGAACAGGCTCTGCCGAGGATGCGCACCGTGAGATGTTCCTTCTCTGGGCAAGCACAGATCCCCAAACCTGTTGTGCCTGTGAATAGGCTGCAGGGGGAAGGTGAAGACCAGCAACAGCTTTCCGGGCTGCCACCTTCCGTGTGGGACAAGGAGCCGGACGTTTGCCTTTTCGGGAACAGGCTCTGCCGAGGATGCGCACCGTGAGATGTTCCTTCTCTGGGCAAGCAGAGATCCCAAAACCTGTTGTGCCTGTGAATAGGCTGCAGGGGGAAGGTGAAGACCAGCAACAGCTTTCCGGGCTGCCACCTTCCGTGTGGGACAAGGAGCCGGACGTTTGCCTTTTCGGGAACAGGCTCTGCCGAGGATGCGCACCGTGAGATGTTCCTTCTCTGGGCAAGCACAGATCCCAAAACCTGTTGTGCCTGTGAATAGGCTGCAGGGGGAAGGTGAAGACCAGCAACAGCTTTCAGGGCTGCCACCTTCCGTGTGGGACAAGGAGCCGGACGTTTGCCTTTTCGGGAACAGGCTCTGCCGAGGATGCGCACCGTGAGCTGTTCCTTCTCTGGGCAAGCACAGATCCCCAAACCTGTTGTGCCTGTGATTAGGCTGCAGGGGGAAGGTGAAGACCAGCAACAGCTTTCCGGGCTGCCACCTTCCGTGTGGGACAAGGAGCCGGACGTTTGCCTTTTCGGGAACAGGCTCTGCCGAGGATGCGCACCGTGAGAGATTGCGTGTTTGGGCAAGCACAGATCCCAAAACCTGTTGTGCCTGTGAATAGGCTGCAGGGGGAAGGTGAAGACCAGCAACAGCTTTCCGGGCTGCCACCTTCCGTGTGGGACAAGGAGCCGGACGTTTGCCTTTTCGGGAACAGGCTCTGCCGAGGATGCGCACCGTGAGAGATTGCGTCTTTGGGAAAGCAGAGATTCCCAGTGCGGTGGTGCCTGTGAATAGGCTGCAGGGGGAAGGTGAAGACCAGCAACAGCTTTCCGGGCTGCCACCTTCCGTGTGGGACAAGGAGCCGGACGTTTGCCTTTTCGGGAACAGGCTCTGCCGAGGATGCGCACCGTGAGATGTTCCTTCTCTGGGCAAGCACAGATCCCCAAACCTGTTGTGCCTGTGAATAGGCTGCAGGGGGAAGGTGAAGACCAGCAACAGCTTTCCGGGCTGCCACCTTCCGTGTGGGACAAGGAGCCGGACGTTTGCCTTTTCGGGAACAGGCTCTGCCGAGGATGCGCACCGTGAGATGTTCCTTCTCTGGGCAAGCACAGATCCCAAAACCTGTTGTGCCTGTGAATAGGCTGCAGGGGGAAGGTGAAGACCAGCAACAGCTTTCCGGGCTGCCACCTTCCGTGTGGGACAAGGAGCCGGACGTTTGCCTTTTCGGGAACAGGCTCTGCCGAGGATGCGCACCGTGAGATGTTCCTTCTCTGGGCAAGCACAGATCCCAAAACCTGTTGTGCCTGTGAATAGGCTGCAGGGGGAAGGTGAAGACCAGCAACAGCTTTCCGGGCTGCCACCTTCCGTGTGGGACAAGGAGCCGGACGTTTGCCTTTTCGGGAACAGGCTCTGCCGAGGATGCGCACCGTGAGATGTTCCTTCTCTGGGCATGCACAGATCCCAAAACCTGTTGTGCCTGTGAATAGGCTGCAGGGGGAAGGTGAAGACCAGCAACAGCTTTCCGGGCTGCCACCTTCCGTGTGGGACAAGGAGCCGGACGTTTGCCTTTTCGGGAACAGGCTCTGCCGAGGATGCGCACCGTGAGATGTTCCTTCTCTGGGCAAGCACAGATCCCCAAACCTGTTGTGCCTGTGAATAGGCTGCACGGGGAAGGTGAAGACCAGCAACAGCTTTCCGGGCTGCCACCTTCCGTGTGGGACAAGGAGCCGGACGTTTGCCTTTTCGGGAACAGGCTCTGCCGAGGATGCGCACCGTGAGATGTTCCTTCTCTGGGCAAGCACAGATCCCAAAACCTGTTGTGCCTGTGAATAGGCTGCAGGGGGAAGGTGAAGACCAGCAACAGCTTTCCAGGCTGCCACCTTCCGTGTGGGACAAGGAGCCGGACGTTTGCCTTTTCGGGAACAGGCTCTGCCGAGGATGCGCACCGTGAGATGTTCCTTCTCTGGGCAAGCACAGATCCCAAAACCTGTTGTGCCTGTGAATAGGCTGCAGGGGGAAGGTGAAGACCAGCAACAGCTTTCAGGGCTGCCACCTTCCGTGTGGGACAAGGAGCCGGACGTTTGCCTTTTCGGGAACAGGCTCTGCCGAGGATGCGCACCGTGAGATGTTCCTTCTCTGGGCAAGCACAGATCCCAAAACCTGTTGTGCCTGTGAATAGGCTGCAGGGGGAAGGTGAAGACCAGCAACAGCTTTCAGGGCTGCCACCTTCCGTGTGGGACAAGGAGCCGGACGTTTGCCTTTTCGGGAACAGGCTCTGCCGAGGATGCGCACCGTGAGAGATTGCGTCTTTGGGAAACCAGAGATTCCCAGTGCGGTGGTGCCTGTGAATAGGCTGCAGGGGAAGGTGAAGACCAGCAACAGCTTTCCGGGCTGCCACCTTCCGTGTGGGACAAGGAGCCGGACGTTTGCCTTTTCGGGAACAGGCTCTGCCGAGGATGCGCACCGTGAGATGTTCCTTCTCTGGGCAAGCACAGATCCCCAAACCTGTTGTGCCTGTGAATAGGCTGCAGGGGGAAGGTGAAGACCAGCAAGAGCTTTCCGGGCTGCCACCTTCCGTGTGGGACAAGGAGCCGGACGTTTGCCTTTTCGGGAACAGGCTCTGCCGAGGATGCGCACCGTGAGATGTTCCTTCTCTGGGCAAGCACAGATCCCAAAACCTGTTGTGCCTGTGACTAGGCTGCAGGGGGAAGGTGAAGACCAGCAACAGCTTTCCGGGCTGCCACCTTCCGTGTGGGACAAGGAGCCGGACGTTTGCCTTTTCGGGAACAGGCTCTGCCGAGGATGCGCACCGTGAGAGATTGCGTCTTTGGGAAAGCAGAGATTCCCACTGCGGTTGTGCCTGTGAATAGGCTGCAGGGGGAAGGTGAAGACCAGCAACAGCTTTCCGGGCTGCCACCTTCCGTGTGGGACAAGGAGCCGGACGTTTGCCTTTTCGGGAACAGGCTCTGCCAAGGATGCGCACCGTGAGATGTTCCTTCTCTGGGCAAGCACAGATCCCAAAACCTGTTGTGCCTGTGAATAGGCTGCAGGGGGAAGGTGAAGACCAGCAACAGCTTTCCGGGCTGCCACCTTCTGTGTTGGACAAGGAGCCGGACGTTTGCCTTTTCGGGAACAGGCTCTGCCGAGGATGCGCACCGTGAGATGTTCCTTCTCTGGGCAAGCACAGATCCCAAAACCTGTTGTGCCTGTGAATAGGCTGCAGGGGGAAGGTGAAGACCAGCAACAGCTTTCCGGGCTGCCACCTTCCGTGTGGGACAAGGAGCCGGACGTTTGCCTTTTCGGGAACAGGCTCTGCCGAGGATGCGCACCGTGAGATGTTCCTTCTCTGGGCAAGCACAGATCCCAAAACCTGTTGTGCCTGTGAATAGGCTGCAGGGGGAAGGTGAAGACCAGCAACAGCTTTCCGGGCTGCCACCTTCCGTGTGGGACAAGGAGCCGGACGTTTGCCTTTTCGGGAACAGGCTCTGCCGAGGATGCGCACCGTGAGATGTTCCTTCTCTGGGCAAGCACAGATCCCCAAACCTGTTGTGCCTGTGAATAGGCTGCAGGGGGAAGGTGAAGACCAGCAACAGCTTTCCGGGCTGCCACCTTCCGTGTGGGACAAGGAGCCGGACGTTTGCCTTTTCGGGAACAGGCTCTGCCGAGGATGCGCACCGTGAGATGTTCCTTCTGTGGGCAAGCACAGATCCCAAAACCTGTTGTGCCTGTGAATAGGCTTCAGGGGGAAGGTGAAGACCAGCAAGAGCTTTCCGGGCTGCCACCTTCCGTGTGGGACAAGGAGCCGGACGTTTGCCTTTTCGGGAACAGGCTCTGCCGAGGATGCGCACCGTGAGATGTTCCTTCTCTGGGCAAGCACAGATCCCAAAACCTGTTGTGCCTGTGAACAGGCTGCAGGGGGAAGGTGAAGACCAGCAACAGCTTTCCGGGCTGCCACCTTCCGTGTGGGACAAGGAGCCGGACGTTTGCCTTTTCGGGAACAGGCTCTGCCGAGGATGCGCACCGTGAGATGTTCCTTCTCTGGGCAAGCACAGATCCCCAAACCTGTTGTGCCTGTGAATAGGCTGCAGGGGGAAGGTGAAGACCAGCAACAGCTTTCCGGGCTGCCACCTTCCGTGTGGGACAAGGAGCCGGACGTTTGCCTTTTCGGGAACAGGCTCTGCCGAGGATGCGCACCGTGAGATGTTCCTTCTCTGGGCAAGCACAGATCCCAAAACCTGTTGTGCCTGTGAATAGGCTGCAGGGGGAAGGTGAAGACCAGCAACAGCTTTCCGGGCTGCCACCTTCCGTGTGGGACAAGGAGCCGGACGTTTGCCTTTTCGGGAACAGGCTCTGCCGAGGATGCGCACCGTGAGAGATTGCGTCTTTGGGAAAGCAGAGATTCCCAGTGCGGTGGTGCCTGTGAATAGGCTGCAGGGGGAAGGTGAAGACCAGCAACAGCTTTCCGGGCTGCCACCTTCCGTGTGGGACAAGGAGCCGGACGTTTGCCTTTTCGGGAACAGGCTCTGCCGAGGATGCGCACCGTGAGCTGTTCCTTCTCTGGGCAAGCACAGATCCCCAAACCTGTTGTGCCTGTGATTAGGCTGCAGGGGGAAGGTGAAGACCAGCAACAGCTTTCCGGGCTGCCACCTTCCGTGTGGGACAAGGAGCCGGACGTTTGCCTTTTCGGGAACAGGCTCTGCCGAGGATGCGCACCGCGAGAGATTGCGTCTTTGGGAAAGCAGAGATTCCCAGTGCGGTGGTGCCTGTGAATAGGCTGCAGGGGGAAGGTGAAGACCAGCAACAGCTTTCAGGTCTGCCACCTTCCGTGTGGGACAAGGAGCCGGACGTTTGCCTTTTCGGGAACAGGCTCTGCCGAGGATGCGCACCGTGAGATGTTCCTTCTCTGGGCAAGCACAGATCCCCAAACCTGTTGTGCCTGTGAATAGGCTGCAGGGGGAAGGTGAAGACCAGCAACAGCTTTCCGGGCTGCCACCTTCCGTGTGGGACAAGGAGCCGGACGTTTGCCTTTTCGGGAACAGGCTCTGCCGAGGATGCGCACCGTGAGATGTTCCTTCTCTGGGCAAGCAGAGATCCCAATATCTGTTGTGCCTGTGAATAGGCTGCAGGGGGAAGGTGAAAGACCAGCAACAGCTTTCCGGGCTGCCACCTTCCGTGTGGGACAAGGAGCCGGACGTTTGCCTTTTCGGGAACAGGCTCTGCCGAGGATGCGCACCGTGAGATGTTCCTTCTCTGGGCAAGCACAGATCCCCAAACCTGTTGTGCCTGTGAATAGGCTGCAGGGGGAAGGTGAAGACCAGCAAGAGCTTTCAGGTCTGCCACCTTCCGTGTGGGACAAGGAGCCGGACGTTTGCCTTTTCGGGAACAGGCTCTGCCGAGGATGCGCACCGTGAGATGTTCCTTCTCTGGGCAAGCACAGATCCCCAAACCTGTTGTGCCTGTGAATAGGCTGCAGGGGGAAGGTGAAGACCAGCAACAGCTTTCCGGGCTGCCACCTTCCGTGTGGGACAAGGAGCCGGACGTTTGCCTTTTCGGGAACAGGCTCTGCCGAGGATGCGCACCGTGAGATGTTCCTTCTCTGGGCAAGCAGAGATCCCAAAACCTGTTGTGCCTGTGAATAGGCTGCAGGGGGAAGGTGAAGACCAGCAACAGCTTTCCGGGCTGCCACCTTCCGTGTGGGACAAGGAGCCGGACGTTTGCCTTTTCGGGAACAGGCTCTGCCGAGGATGCGCACCGTGAGATGTTCCTTCTCTGGGCAAGCACAGATCCCAAAACCTGTTGTGCCTGTGAATAGGCTGCAGGGGGAAGGTGAAGACCAGCAACAGCTTTCAGGGCTGCCACCTTCCGTGTGGGACAAGGAGCCGGACGTTTGCCTTTTCGGGAACAGGCTCTGCCGAGGATGCGCACCGTGAGATGTTCCTTCTCTGGGCAAGCACAGATCCCCAAACCTGTTGTGCCTGTGATTAGGCTGCAGGGGGAAGGTGAAGACCAGCAACAGCTTTCCGGGCTGCCACCTTCCGTGTGGGACAAGGAGCCGGACGTTTGCCTTTTCGGGAACAGGCTCTGCCGAGGATGCGCACCGTGAGAGATTGCGTGTTTGGGCAAGCACAGATCCCAAAACCTGTTGTGCCTGTGAATAGGCTGCAGGGGGAAGGTGAAGACCAGCAACAGCTTTCCGGGCTGCCACCTTCCGTGTGGGACAAGGAGCCGGACGTTTGCCTTTTCGGGAACAGGCTCTGCCGAGGATGCGCACCGTGAGAGATTGCGTCTTTGGGAAAGCAGAGATTCCCAGTGCGGTGGTGCCTGTGAATAGGCTGCAGGGGGAAGGTGAAGACCAGCAACAGCTTTCCGGGCTGCCACCTTCCGTGTGGGACAAGGAGCCGGACGTTTGCCTTTTCGGGAACAGGCTCTGCCGAGGATGCGCACCGTGAGATGTTCCTTCTCTGGGCAAGCACAGATCCCCAAACCTGTTGTGCCTGTGAATAGGCTGCAGGGGGAAGGTGAAGACCAGCAACAGCTTTCCGGGCTGCCACCTTCCGTGTGGGACAAGGAGCCGGACGTTTGCCTTTTCGGGAACAGGCTCTGCCGAGGATGCGCACCGTGAGATGTTCCTTCTCTGGGCAAGCACAGATCCCCAAACCTGTTGTGCCTGTGAATAGGCTGCAGGGGGAAGGTGAAGACCAGCAACAGCTTTCCGGGCTGCCACCTTCCGTGTGGGACAAGGAGCCGGACGTTTGCCTTTTCGGGAACAGGCTCTGCCGAGGATGCGCACCGTGAGATGTTCCTTCTCTGGGCAAGCACAGATCCCAAAACCTGTTGTGCCTGTGAATAGGCTGCAGGGGGAAGGTGAAGACCAGCAACAGCTTTCCGGGCTGCCACCTTCCGTGTGGGACAAGGAGCCGGACGTTTGCCTTTTCGGGAACAGGCTCTGCCGAGGATGCGCACCGTGAGATGTTCCTTCTCTGGGCAAGCACAGATCCCAAAACCTGTTGTGCCTGTGAATAGGCTGCAGGGGGAAGGTGAAGACCAGCAACAGCTTTCCGGGCTGCCACCTTCCGTGTGGGACAAGGAGCCGGACGTTTGCCTTTTCGGGAACAGGCTCTGCCGAGGATGCGCACCGTGAGATGTTCCTTCTCTGGGCAAGCACAGATCCCAAAACCTGTTGTGCCTGTGAATAGGCTGCAGGGGGAAGGTGAAGACCAGCAACAGCTTTCCGGGCTGCCACCTTCCGTGTGGGACAAGGAGCCGGACGTTTGCCTTTTCGGGAACAGGCTCTGCCGAGGATGCGCACCGTGAGATCTTCCTTCTCTGGGCAAGCACAGATCCCCAAACCTGTTGTGCCTGTGAATAGGCTGCAGGGGGAAGGTGAAGACCAGCAAGAGCTTTCCGGGCTGCCACCTTCCGTGTGGGACAAGGAGCCGGACGTTTGCCTTTTCGGGAACAGGCTCTGCCGAGGATGCGCACCGTGAGATGTTCCTTCTCTGGGCAAGCACAGATCCCAAAACCTGTTGTGCCTGTGAATAGGCTGCAGGGGGAAGGTGAAGACCAGCAACAGCTTTCAGGGCTGCCACCTTCCGTGTGGGACAAGGAGCCGGACGTTTGCCTTTTCGGGAACAGGCTCTGCCGAGGATGCGCACCGTGAGATGTTCCTTCTCTGGGCAAGCACAGATCCCAAAACCTGTTGTGCCTGTGAATAGGCTGCAGGGGGAAGGTGAAGACCAGCAACAGCTTTCAGGGCTGCCACCTTCCGTGTGGGACAAGGAGCCGGACGTTTGCCTTTTCGGGAACAGGCTCTGCCGAGGATGCGCACCGTGAGAGATTGCGTCTTTGGGAAACCAGAGATTCCCAGTGCGGTGGTGCCTGTGAATAGGCTGCAGGGGGAAGGTGAAGACCAGCAACAGCTTTCCGGGCTGCCACCTTCCGTGTGGGACAAGGAGCCGGACGTTTGCCTTTTCGGGAACAGGCTCTGCCGAGGATGCGCACCGTGAGATGTTCCTTCTCTGGGCAAGCACAGATCCCCAAACCTGTTGTGCCTGTGAATAGGCTGCAGGGGGAAGGTGAAGACCAGCAAGAGCTTTCCGGGCTGCCACCTTCCGTGTGGGACAAGGAGCCGGACGTTTGCCTTTTCGGGAACAGGCTCTGCCGAGGATGCGCACCGTGAGATGTTCCTTCTCTGGGCAAGCACAGATCCCCAAACCTGTTGTGCCTGTGAATAGGCTGCAGGGGGAAGGTGAAGACCAGCAACAGCTTTCCGGGCTGCCACCTTCCGTGTGGGACAAGGAGCCGGACGTTTGCCTTTTCGGGAACAGGCTCTGCCGAGGATGCGCACCGTGAGAGATTGCGTCTTTGGGAAAGCAGAGATCCCAAAACCTGTTGTGCCTGTGAATAGTCTGCAGGGGAAGGTGAAGACCAGCAACAGCTTTCCGGGCTGCCACCTTCCGTGTGGGACAAGGAGCCGGACGTTTGCCTTTTCGGGAACAGGCTCTGCCGAGGATGCGCACCGTGAGATGTTCCTTCTCTGGGCAAGCACAGATCCCAAAACCTGTTGTGCCAGTGAATAGGCTGCAGGGGGAAGGTGAAGACCAGCAACAGCTTTCCAGGCTGCCACCTTCCGTGTGGGACAAGGAGCCGGACGTTTGCCTTTTCGGGAACAGGCTCTGCCGAGGATGCGCACCGTGAGATGTTCCTTCTCTGGGCAAGCACAGATCCCAATACCTGTTGTGCCTGTGAATAGACTGCAGGGGGAAGGTGAAGACCAGCAACAGCTTTCCGGGCTGCCACCTTCCGTGTGGGACAAGGAGCCGGACGTTTGCCTTTTCGGGAACAGGCTCTGCCGAGGATGCGCACCGTGAGATGTTCCTTCTCTGGGCAAGCACAGATCCCAAAACCTGTTGTGCCTGTGAATAGGCTGCAGGGGGAAGGTGAAGACCAGCAACAGCTTTCCGGGCTGCCACCTTCCGTGTGGGACAAGGAGCCGGACGTTTGCCTTTTCGGGAACAGGCTCTGCCGAGGATGCGCACCGTGAGATGTTCCTTCTCTGGGCAAGCACAGATCCCAAAACCTGTTGTGCCTGTGAATAGGCTGCAGGGGGAAGGTGAAGACCAGCAACAGCTTTCAGGGCTGCCATCTTCCGTGTGGGACAAGGAGCCGGACGTTTGCCTTTTCGGGAACAGGCTCTGCTGAGGATGCGCACCGTGAGATGTTCCTTCTCTGGGCAAGCACAGATCCCAAAACCTGTTGTGCCTGTGAATAGGCTGCAGGGGGAAGGTGAAGACCAGCAACAGCTTTCCGGGCTGCCACCTTCCGTGTGGGACAAGGAGCCGGACGTTTGCCTTTTCGGGAACAGGCTCTG
Organism: Haliaeetus albicilla; assembly: GCF_947461875.1. Lineage (NCBI taxonomy): Eukaryota > Metazoa > Chordata > Aves > Accipitriformes > Accipitridae > Haliaeetus > Haliaeetus albicilla. The sequence continues at coordinate 318,347 of NW_027212431.1, read as the reverse complement.
CCGAGGATGCGCACCATGAGAGATTGCGTCTTTGGGAAAGCAGAGATTCCCACTGCGGTTGTGCCTGTGAATAGGCTGCAGGGGGAAGGTGAAGACCAGCAACAGCTTTCCGGGCTGCCACCTTCCGTGTGGGACAAGGAGCCGGACGTTTGCCTTTTCGGGAACAGGCTCTGCCGAGGATGCGCACCGTGAGATGTTCCTTCTCTGGGCAAGCACAGATCCCAAAACCTGTTGTGCCTGTGAATAGGCTGCAGGGGGAAGGTGAAGACCAGCAACAGCTTTCCGGGCTGCCACCTTCCGTGTGGGACAAGGAGCCGGACGTTTGCCTTTTCGGGAACAGGCTCTGCCGAGGATGCGCACCGTGAGATGTTCCTTCTCTGGGCAAGCACAGATCCCCAAACCTGTTGTGCCTGTGAATAGGCTGCAGGGGGAAGGTGAAGACCAGCAACAGCTTTCCGGGCTGCCACCTTCCGTGTGGGACAAGGAGCCGGACGTTTGCCTTTTCGGGAACAGGCTCTGCCGAGGATGCGCACCGTGAGAGATTGCGTCTTTGGGAAAGCAGAGATCCCAAAACCTGTTGTGCCTGTGAATAGTCTGCAGGGGAAGGTGAAGACCAGCAACAGCTTTCCGGGCTGCCACCTTCCGTGTGGGACAAGGAGCCGGACGTTTGCCTTTTCGGGAACAGGCTCTGCCGAGGATGCGCACCGTGAGATGTTCCTTCTCTGGGCAAGCACAGATCCCAAAACCTGTTGTGCCAGTGAATAGGCTGCAGGGGGAAGGTGAAGACCAGCAACAGCTTTCCAGGCTGCCACCTTCCGTGTGGGACAAGGAGCCGGACGTTTGCCTTTTCGGGAACAGGCTCTGCCGAGGATGCGCACCGTGAGATGTTCCTTCTCTGGGCAAGCACAGATCCCAATACCTGTTGTGCCTGTGAATAGACTGCAGGGGGAAGGTGAAGACCAGCAACAGCTTTCCGGGCTGCCACCTTCCGTGTGGGACAAGGAGCCGGACGTTTGCCTTTTCGGGAACAGGCTCTGCCGAGGATGCGCACCGTGAGATGTTCCTTCTCTGGGCAAGCACAGATCCCAAAACCTGTTGTGCCTGTGAATAGGCTGCAGGGGGAAGGTGAAGACCAGCAACAGCTTTCCGGGCTGCCACCTTCCGTGTGGGACAAGGAGCCGGACGTTTGCCTTTTCGGGAACAGGCTCTGCCGAGGATGCGCACCGTGAGATGTTCCTTCTCTGGGCAAGCACAGATCCCAAAACCTGTTGTGCCTGTGAATAGGCTGCAGGGGGAAGGTGAAGACCAGCAACAGCTTTCAGGGCTGCCATCTTCCGTGTGGGACAAGGAGCCGGACGTTTGCCTTTTCGGGAACAGGCTCTGCTGAGGATGCGCACCGTGAGATGTTCCTTCTCTGGGCAAGCACAGATCCCAAAACCTGTTGTGCCTGTGAATAGGCTGCAGGGGGAAGGTGAAGACCAGCAACAGCTTTCCGGGCTGCCACCTTCCGTGTGGGACAAGGAGCCGGACGTTTGCCTTTTCGGGAACAGGCTCTGCCGAGGATGCGCACCATGAGAGATTGCGTCTTTGGGAAAGCAGAGATTCCCACTGCGGTTGTGCCTGTGAATAGGCTGCAGGGGGAAGGTGAAGACCAGCAACAGCTTTCCGGGCTGCCACCTTCCGTGTGGGACAAGGAGCCGGACGTTTGCCTTTTCGGGAACAGGCTCTGCCGAGGATGCGCACCGTGAGATGTTCCTTCTCTGGGCAAGCACAGATCCCAAAACCTGTTGTGCCTGTGAATAGGCTGCAGGGGGAAGGTGAAGACCAGCAACAGCTTTCCGGGCTGCCACCTTCCGTGTGGGACAAGGAGCCGGACGTTTGCCTTTTCGGGAACAGGCTCTGCCGAGGATGCGCACCGTGAGATGTTCCTTCTCTGGGCAAGCACAGATCCCCAAACCTGTTGTGCCTGTGAATAGGCTGCAGGGGGAAGGTGAAGACCAGCAACAGCTTTCCGGGCTGCCACCTTCCGTGTGGGACAAGGAGCCGGACGTTTGCCTTTTCGGGAACAGGCTCTGCCGAGGATGCGCACCGTGAGATGTTCCTTCTCTGGGCAAGCACAGATCCCCAAACCTGTTGTGCCTGTGAATAGGCTGCAGGGGGAAGGTGAAGACCAGCAACAGCTTTCCGGGCTGCCACCTTCCGTGTGGGACAAGGAGCCGGACGTTTGCCTTTTCGGGAACAGGCTCTGCCGAGGATGCGCACCGTGAGAGATTGCGTGTTTGGGCAAGCACAGATCCCAAAACCTGTTGTGCCTGTGAATAGGCTGCAGGGGGAAGGTGAAGACCAGCAACAGCTTTCCGGGCTGCCACCTTCCGTGTGGGACAAGGAGCCGGACGTTTGCCTTTTCGGGAACAGGCTCTGCCGAGGATGCGCACCGTGAGATGTTCCTTCTCTGGGCAAGCACAGATCCCAAAACCTGTTGTGCCTGTGAACAGGCTGCAGGGGGAAGGTGAAGACCAGCAACAGCTTTCCGGGCTGCCACCTTCCGTGTGGGACAAGGAGCCGGACGTTTGCCTTTTCGGGAACAGGCTCTGCCGAGGTTGCGCACCATAAGAGATTGCGTCTTTGGGAAAGCAGAGATTCCCAGTGCGGTGGTGCCTGTGAATAGGCTGCAGGGGGAAGTTGAAGACCAGCAACAGCTTTCCGGGCTGCCACCTTCCGTGTGGGACAAGGAGCCGGACGTTTGCCTTTTCGGGAACAGGCTCTGCCGAGGATGCGCACCGTGAGATGTTCCTTCTCTGGGCAAGCACAGATCCCAAAACCTGTTGTGCCTGTGACTAGGCTGCAGGGGGAAGGTGAAGACCAGCAACAGCTTTCCGGGCTGCCACCTTCCGTGTGGGACAAGGAGCCGGACGTTTGCCTTTTCGGGAACAGGCTCTGCCGAGGATGCGCACCGTGAGATGTTCCTTCTCTGGGCAAGCACAGATCCCCAAACCTGTTGTGCCTGTGAATAGGCTGCAGGGGGAAGGTGAAGACCAGCAACAGCTTTCCGGGCTGCCACCTTCCGTGTGGGACAAGGAGCCGGACGTTTGCCTTTTCGGGAACAGGCTCTGCCGAGGATGCGCACCGTGAGATGTTCCTTCTCTGGGCAAGCACAGATCCCAAAACCTGTTGTGCCTGTGAATAGGCTGCAGGGGGAAGGTGAAGACCAGCAACAGCTTTCCGGGCTGCCACCTTCCGTGTGGGACAAGGAGCCGGACGTTTGCCTTTTCGGGAACAGGCTCTGCCGAGGCTGCGCACCGTGAGAGATTGCGTCTTTGGGAAACCAGAGATTCCCATTGCGGTGGTGCCTGTGAATAGGCTGCAGGGGGAAGGTGAAGACCAGCAAGAGCTTTCCGGGCTGCCACCTTCCGTGTGGGACAAGGAGCCGGACGTTTGCCTTTTCGGGAACAGGCTCTGCCGAGGATGCGCACCGTGAGATGTTCCTTCTCTGGGCAAGCACAGATCCCAAAACCTGTTGTGCCTGTGAATAGGCTGCAGGGGGAAGGTGAAGACCAGCAACAGCTTTCCGGGCTGCCACCTTCCGTGTGGGACAAGGAGCCGGACGTTTGCCTTTTCGGGAACAGGCTCTGCCGAGGATGCGCACCGTGAGAGATTGCGTCTTTGGGAAAGCAGAGATTCCCAGTGCGGTTGTGCCTGTGAATAGGCTGCAGGGGGAAGGTGAAGACCAGCAACAGCTTTCCGGGCTGCCACCTTCCGTGTGGGACAAGGAGCCGGACGTTTGCCTTTTCGGGAACAGGCTCTGCCGAGGATGCGCACCGTGAGATGTTCCTTCTCTGGGCAAGCACAGATCCCAAAACCTGTTGTGCCTGTGAATAGGCTGCAGGGGGAAGGTGAGGACCAGCAACAGCTTTCCGGGCTGTCACCTTCCGTGTGGGACAAGGAGCCGGACTTTTGCCTTTTCGGGAACAGGCTCTGCCGAGGATGCGCACCGTGAGAGATTGCGTCCTTGGGCAAGCACAGATCCCAAAACCTGTTGTGCCTGTGAATAGGCTGCAGGGGGAAGGTGAAGACCAGCAACAGCTTTCCGGGCTGCCACCTTCCGTGTGGGACAAGGAGCCGGACGTTTGCCTTTTCGGGAACAGGCTCTGCCGAGGATGCGCACCATGAGAGATTGCGTCTTTGGGAAAGCAGAGATTCCCAGTGTGGTGGTGCCTGTGAATAGGCTGCAGGGGGAAGGTGAAGACCAGCAACAGCTTTCCGGGCTGCCACCTTCCGTGTGGGACAAGGAGCCGGACGTTTGCCTTTTCGGGAACAGGCTCTGCCGAGGATGCGCACCGTGAGATG